>NW_010549695.1:39004-50968 GCF_000687285.1 Phaethon lepturus
CTGACCTCGGTTGGATCTTTTTTGATGTTTTGAGGGGTGGTTTGTGTATTCTTGGGCATGCACCGCAACACAAGATCATAGAATTGTAGAATAGGTTGGGTTGGCATAGACTTTTAATGGTCATCTACTCCAGCCCCCCTGCAATGTATGGTATGTATTTCAGGTATGTTGACATCGAGGCAAATGATGTCATAATTATTTTTTCAAGACTCATGGGTTATAGTTCTTTAATGTTAATGAACTGAGATTGTATACTCCTGTTAGGCTAATGGCATCAGGAAAGACTTCAATATAATTTTCCAGCTGTATGCAAATTGTCCTACTGACTTCAGCAATATTAGCTGGGTGAATAGAATGTATAGCATATTACCTCTGATCTCACCCTCTTCCTGCATTTCCTGCAAATTTTTATAGGGAAAACAAGATTGCCTGAGGCCAGCTTGCAGCTGAATATAATGGTGAAAGGAAGGAGAGATGCTAATAATTCACCCATACTTGACAGTATTCAAGTTCAATCTTGACCCCCTGCAATATCTATCACACAAACTATTCCTTTCCTGGAGCTCTGTGGGTAGTGAGAGGGGCTCAGTGTAGTTGGTCTCAGCAATGTGCCCCTTTACAGTGACTGGTTGTCTCCTTCTGTTGGTACCTACTTTGCATATGTCAGAGTTTGTTCTTGCGATCCTTACATTTTCAAGCTTATGTCCCTAGCATAATTTTTGTTAAATTTGTTGAAGGAAATAACCAACCAATTTTCCTTGCTCTCCTCGTTGAATTGTTTAGTTAACTTACTAAAGAGTGAAAAATGAAACTAACTTTCTTTGTGGTGGACCAGCGAACAAAGTTCAGGTTGCTAATTAAATTATGTGTGTGGCTGTAGCTTGGGCAAATAATCAAATGGGTAAATCTGCAGAATTTCAATGAAATCTTAACTTAGTACCCAATTTACCATAAATAAAGCATTTCCCTTTGTAAGTATTCACCTTTTCAGTGTTAGTCAACACCACTGCGAACTTTCTCGGTTTCGCTCAGTACTATCTTGGAAAATCTAGCAAGGCTGCCATTTTTGTAAGGCTCTAAAGTCTTCATCAGGCTTAAACCAGGCCCTTCTGTTTTAATCTACTTTTTCCTGTAAGCTGTCAGTGTTCCTTCTCTTTCACCTTTAAAGGAAAAAATGCTAAGATATATGTACTGGGAATCAGTTACCCCCCTCAGCTTTTGCTGATGATGCAATTTACCAATTGCCTAGAATTAGTCCTAAATTTTCACTTCCCCCTGACACTACTGTCCTATAAATTTTCATCAAAATTCCGAGTAAAGACTACTAAAATCCCCTTGATAATAAGAGGTATTAATAGCAGCAAAAAACAAATAACTGTTGTGTGCTTTATAAATTAACACAAAGGTGAAAGCAGAAAACTGCTTACTCGTACACTGGGACTGATTCTCCACTGCTTTACAACTTATCTTGCCATTTATACCTGTATAGTGTTACAGTGTAAAACTAAATGGTGTCTATTCCAGTAGTACATCTTGAACTTAATTAATATCAGGACCCCATTGTGTTGGATGCTGTACGAATGATTCACGGGGAGCAGTCCAAATAGCGAAGAGCTTACAAGTTGAATACAAAGCAGTGAACTTGTAAGCGGAGACATGAAGGAAGACTTGACCAAAGCCACATGTCAGATCAGTAAGAAAGCTGGGGAAAAAGTGTGTTCTCCTTCCGCTCACTCTAATTGGCGTGGGGGCTCAAGCACAAAGCTAAGTCATCTTTGCACTCTTGGAGAGAGCTGTATATGGTCATATTGGACAAGAAGATTTAAAATTTCTACAATAGAGATGGCTTCTACAAAGCTGTCTTGGAGGAGTCTTTCACAACTGTATCCAACCGAGCAATACTCTTTTACAATCAATTTCTTGTACGATACAAGATACAATCTTTTACTATCAATTTCTTTCATGCCATCTTAATGGAGGCCTCGCATTCATTTCACCAAGAAGTTATTTCAGGCATTCTTCAGTCAGAATATTAAGTGCCCTCATTCCAACCAGAAAAGAGTTTAGAAAGGTCTTTTTTTTTCTGATATTCAGAAGTCAAACTCTTTTTCCAAAATGTTGCCCTCTTTTTATGAATGCAACATTATCTAAACACTAAGCTTTTTTTTTTCCTATTAAAAATACTCCTAAGGATAACAGCACACTTTTCTCAGTGTGCTTATAAATAAACAAACAAAAATCTAAGCAAGTTCCTCCAGATCAAATGCTTTGAGGAATTATTTCCCACTACAAATAGCTTGTATGATATGCTGGAATGAAGAAAGATAATACAGGAAAAAAAAAATTTCTCAATGTAATTTCCTTTGTGGATTCTTCTCCTGCCAGTTTAAAGATACCCTTGGTCATATTTTCAGCTGATATAAATGGTTATATTGCTAATTGAACGTGGAAGTGTTAGGTTAAGATCTGGTAAGCCCAAACTTCTGATTTTTAACTCCTTATACCCATCTTAATGAAAATGTGTTAGCAGCAGGAGTGTCCATAAGAGATCCATTTCTGTTTTCCTCCTGGGAACAAAATTTATGTGGACTTTTCTGAGTTTTCTTTGAGTTAGTAAAGTAAAACAAGTCTTTTCTTACAAAGAATTTTGGAGTCTCTCTCATACGTACTACTCTCTTTTGCTGTTTATGTATAACAATCTTTAATAACACTATGAATTTGTGATCTGTACACAGTATTTCCTGGGGTCTCAATATTTCAGTCTGAATTCTGCTTGCCTGAAAAAGTTATCCTAGTTACTGTTTTAGAGTAATTTTGTGTAGGCTGGTGCAAAGAATTTGGTCTGCTGACAGTTTCGTGGTTCATTTTTGGTTGTGCTCTTGAGTAGCATTTTTGAAAATTATGAACATTTTCCTCAGTCCTTTTCTTGTAGGAAATGGAAACATCACTTGATTTTTGGAGAAAGCATGTCAGCTGATGCTGAACATTTGGGAATATTCCTCTGTTTCTTCCTGTATGGTCTGGTATTTCATTCTCTTTGCCTATGTCAGGTTGTCTATGCGACACTTATGTGTCCTGTCAGAGTACCTTGCAACACTTAAGACCTCTCCAAAAGCTTCTGTATGAAACACCTGTGGTATCCTTCCTTTTTTCACTTTTTTATGCTTAACAAAGGTACAGGGATGATGATTTATTTGCTAACCTGTTACAGTTATTGATAGCAACAGTACTTTGAAAGCAGGTTCTCTAGATGCAGGCTGAAGTCTTAATCACTGCATCGTACTTCTCCAAAGACTGGCTCTGAATGTAACATTAGTTCAGGATTTTTTTTTCCTATATAGTTCCACCGATACCTTCCCACAGCCATTTCCAATGATGGGAAGCTTGCAGATGACTGCAGAAAATGAAAAGTACTTTAAAATATCTGAAGTAGATGTCTCCTCAGTCAGACAAACCTAAATCCAATCATGTCTCAGATGCTTAGTATTTCAACTGTCTAATCAAGGTCTTAGCTCTTACGCCGAAGGAGAAGAGGCAGTGGTATTTGGTCATTCCTACTCTTGACCAAATGTAGTATTTGTGGGAGAGGGCCCCCCAGTGTTTGACCTGAATATAACTACTGCATGCATGAGCTGAGTAAGAAGGATTGCTAGTCACGTTTGAAATATCTTAATTATATTTAGTGTCTCTTTAAGCACAATTTTTTTCTCTGAAATTAAAGTCTTAGTGGTAGATCAAGATGATTCTCCATAGGTTAAAGGAAGCATTGGATTCTCTGATCTCTGTGGTGATTACCTACAGAATATTAGCATGAAGGACTGACTCATATCAGAGCATGAAGTTACACAACACATCACATCAAGGATGGTTTCTTCTACCGAAACATGACTCTAAGGGCCTGTCAGTACTGGAAATAGTTCTTGGATAGCTATTCCAAAATAAGTATGAAATCTTAAGTTGCTGTTGGAAGACTGATTCTCCACGAAGTGTTTTTCTTTCAGTGAGCCTGCATAATTCGTTTTTGAAATCCTTCCCTGCAAGAGGTTTCCAATCAATGAACTCTGGCCTGTGGGCTCTCTGTATGGGGCAGTGTTGCATGCAGAGAACTTGCTGGATTGGGTCCGTTATGTCAAACTTCCTTCCTCTCACCTTTCAGAGTAATTCTGAAAACTCACTTACTGCACAGAGCATGCTGGCTGGAAAGACCATCCCACGCTGCGTGCTTTCTCTCTTTGTAATCTGCTTCGTTATATTGAAACAGCTTGCGTCCTCCGATTACAAGCCCTCTGGGGTAGGGACATTTTTTGTTACTTGTTTCGCTCAGCTCACCTACCATAGAGTTCCTTGTTCATCTCTTTTGGAACACAGTGCGTGGTACATCAAAATAGTATTATGTTACAAGAACTTAAGTTTTGAATAAGTAGACAAAGAGCTTCTCATTTCCTTACTTTTTGACTTAGTTATTCTGTATATTACATCACAAGACACATGTCTGTCCAATGGGAAGACGTCAACTATGGCTCTTCCATGAGTTCAGGTTAAAGTATCTTGTATTGCCTTGGGTTGAGCTGACATACTGAATCTAACACTAACATGGCCTCTGCTACCTCATGCAGTTTAACAGCTATACTGCATAACATCGTGGGTGGCAGATTTCAGTCTTACCCTTTCTGTTGAGAAGGGGACGCAGTTATTTGGTGTCTACTATAATACAGTCTCGCTTGTACTGTGGGTAGTTGCCACAAGAACATAAGGAACAAGGATGTGTTTTATTACCTTGCAGTAGCTTGGGTCATCGTTTTGTTTAGAGAGTATGTGTTGCCACCCCACTGCAGTTAAGTGACTATAGTGTAGCTTTTTTAATGTGTGTTTCCTTTGTTTTCGTGCTAAGGAACTGCATCATGACTGTAGCAATAGCGCGGGTCTTCTGGTTGTTAAAAAGCCTAATAGCATACAGAATGTTTTCTATACAAGAAATATCCTCAGATCTGGTTTTGCACCCTTTGATGCATACCCGTCTGTGAATTCAAGCTGAGGGTTCACTTCTTTTCTAGTCTTACGTGATGTGCTTTAAATGAATGGCTTTGGTTTCAGCTGGAGTTGGATAGGATTTTTTCTATTCTTGTATGTTGAAAACAAAGTTACTATGGCTTACATATAGTGATATTTTCAAATATGTAACTCTCCAAACTTCTGAAACATTAGTATTTTTATAAATTCATGCACAATGACCTGAAATATTTTTCTGGCGTATACAAGGTAACAAGATGTAATTATGTATAGCTGAACTCGGAATACTTTTCCCATTGTCTGTTCTGGTAAAAATGTGAATTACTTTTCCCTTTGTCCCCTTTCTTACTCTTTTTTATTTCTTGAATAAACTATTTTTATTTTCATCTTAAGCTTTTTATCTAATCCTTTTCACTGGCTTTGCCATGCCCATTGCCTAGTCTTTTTATGATGGCTCTCCCTCTTTCTGAAGTCTTTTATTAGTGCAGCACATATGTATATTCTTTCATTTCATTTCATTGTGTTGCATTTTTTCTGTCTGTCCCCTTTTTCTTGTCTCCAGTCATTGTAATAAATACCATCTTTGCATCCTGTTTGTGAATCTTAGCCTCACAAAAGGCAAAGATACCCATTTGACATCACAAAGAGAATGTCAGTGTTTAAACATCAAGGGCTTCATTTTGGAAAGGTTGAGAGTGCTTACAGTCTCCAGCAGTTCCACCCTGAAGTAGAGGAGCTTGCTTCTGCAAATTTGGTCTTATTTTCTTTCTTTCTAGCTGATAATAAACTGATAATGAATGCAGGACCTTACATAAATATATTAATCATTTAACCATTGTACAAGTCTTCTAAACTTGAAAATATCAAATGAAACAAATAGGTACAATCTTGCATCCTTCTTGGGCTAAATTTCCCCTCGGTCAAGCACTAGCCCCATGAAATTACACATAAGTGTCACCACTAATTTTGAAATTAATGGATGTGAGCTGTGGATACCGTTAGCACAAGAGTCAGTCTTTCTAGAATTAGCAATCTTCTGCCAATATATGAAAATGAGAAAACCCTTCAAATGAAGGAAATACTGTCTGTTTTTGGGGAATGCCTTTGGTGTTAAGTAGATAGAATTTGTCTGGCAGTAAGCTTAGGGCTGCTATGCCCTTAGAGTGGACCTTGATTAAAACTCGATCATGTCGTCTATTGATGGGAGCCATAATGACCTAGTCATACACTTCAATAACGCAGCTGCAATGCTTTGTAAGGATTATTTTTCTTATCACTTCCACTTTAGTTGCTTTGTCCTCTATTTTTTTCAATCTTGAAAAGTCATGAATTTCTGACATTGCTCCAGCAAAGCAATTTAGTATATGCTGGACTTCAAGCATGTCATTAGCCCCGTTGACTTTGATGGGATATAAGTGTGTGCTTAACAGCACTGGAGACAAGAACAGATTATTAGCTACAATACTGTCCCTTCCAGTGTTGTATTCTGGTAGGACCTACAACAAGGCCAAGATTCTGATAAATGTAAATAACATCATAGACATCAGCAGATGTTTGGGAGTTGCAGAGAATGGAGAGCTGGTATACTATTATTAAAATATATCTCCAGCTTTATTCCTGCTACAATGAGTACTTACTGTGGCAGTCTTTGCTGTTGAGTTCTGCCAAAACTCTTAATTCTCCTACTCCTCAGTGCTTCTGTTTTCCCCTCAGACTTGTGCTTTTCTTCAGCAGAGTGATTAGTTATATCAATAATAACACATCTGATGCATTTTATTCCCCAGCCTTGTAGGTTACAGTCAGGTTATGCTCCCATTCTGCATGTGCGTTTTGCTTACTATTGAATAAAATTAGGATGCTTTATTTCTGAAAAGGCACATGCTTATTGTAAATCTGTCCACAAGAGGTGGTTTTTTTCCTTAAGAATACCTGGGTTAATGAAAGATTTGTTTTGTGTATTTCTAACTTTGTGAATGCATTAGCAATTGTGGGTTTTTACCTCTCATTCCCTCCCTGCCATACCCTTCATTAATTCCACACGTCATATTCTTTCTAGCTTTATTCTAAATTGCTGTATCATTTACTCAGACAAATTAAGTTGTCATAGAAGCTTTGTTAAGTATTTGGTCTTTTCGTACCCTTTGGCAATATGTTTCTGATTTTTAAATAACAGCTCCTTTTTCTCTTGTGCTCTCTCTCTTCTTCTAATAGATCAGTGAACTAGTTGTCATGAGATGAATAGGTATTTCTTCATGGTGAGCCACATGGAGAGGTACAACAGGCCCCCAGTTTGAGACTGCCTACTAGGAGCATCTAGAGTCAGGTGGCGGGGGGAAGGGTGTGCAAACATGCTGAGTTTACAAAATTAATTTTCTTTGGTGGTCTCAGTTATCTGTTTAACTTATTCTCTACAGTTATTAAAATAATGATATTTTTTGCTATTGACAGCAAAGGAATCCTGTAAATATTTGAGCAAATAGGATTATGTGAAGATTTAAATAGCCATCTTTCAGGGCATTTTGATTTTCAGTCTTCTTGTTTCAAAGGGTTTTCCATCTGTTAAACTCTGCTTCAGGAAAGTACTTAAGCACATACACAAATCCATCAGTACAAGGAAGACCCATAAGCCTGGATTTAACTAGGTGCATATTTCTGAATCAAGGCTTTAAGCTGTTTGCTCAACATGCAGAAAATTCCATCTTTTTAATCACAGTGGTAGTATACTTCCTTGCCAAAATCCACTGCCATATAAAAATATTCACTGTTGAATGAGCAGTAGTACAGATGGGAAGGTATGGTTTCTTAATGGAAAATAATAGTTTGGGGTAGGCAGGTATTTGGTTGTGGCAAGAGAAAGATGTACCACTTAGGGTCTAAACTTACTTTAATAGACTTTTGCTGGGTAATGTAGGATTAAATGCCCACCATGACCAATTTACTACTGGAATTAATAGGCATGATGACACAGAAATCAGTGGGATCCACCTCACTTGCTGCCAGCCCTTTCCACAGCGCCAGCTGAACACAGAATTTCTCAGTGTTTGGTGCTGCTTTGTACCGCTTTGAAATAACCGTCGATATTTCACAGGGAGAAAGAGAGGAGCTGCATTTAACCACAATTTGAAATTATTCCCTTAAGAAAATTGATACAGAAAACTTCGGTAAAAAAAAAAATAAATAAAAATCTCAACAACCAGATTTGCAAAAGGTGCCTCATATTAAATTTTCAGGAATGAGCTACATGCAGGAGTGGGCTCAATAACAACAAACCAGTTCTGTGAAATGCAGCCTGCCGGGGAGCCGTGAACTGCACAGAGCCCCCGTAGCCGCTGACGAGGTGGGTCCTGTAGGCCTTCAGTATTTCACCTGTCTCCAAACTGCTTATTTAGGACTAATTCTGTCTTAGAGGAGCCAAGTTGAAGAATCGTTCCTGGTTTATTCACACTGGTGTTTTTTCTGGCTGGGATATGCCCAAGAGCAGCTGCTGGGCCGGTGGGAGTAGGGAAGAGGAAGCCTTGGAAGAGCTCTGCGTTATCCACTCGACAGCTGCGTGAGATCAAAGAGCCTTTTTAGGGGAATTTTCTGGTGGTTTGTGTGTTGATTGGAGCTTTTTCTAACAGGGTATGGGAATGAGAATCAAGTATGTGATAATCTGCAAATGTGTTCTTGCAACTGAAGTCATCTTTGGTTTCCATGAGGTAATCTCTCCTCTAGTCATTGTTTATTGGTCTCAGTTTGGGGCTGGTTTTTGTAAGTATTTAAGTCTGTCTCTTGTGTGCTGTTAAGAAATCCCGGTCCTGGGCATGCTCTTATCCTTATCATCAACTCTAAAAGTTGAGATAAACTGAAATTTTATCAGAAATATTTGAGTGTAACAGTGAATAACGCAGTCAAAGGATAAGCAGCCCACTGAGGAACTCTTTTTTTCCCTGCTACTTTTGGACTGGCTGTTCTGTCCTCCTTTCTTCTGCTTTTTTCTTCTTTTTGAATAAATTAACTTGAGGTCATGTATCTCCTCTGACTGGAGGAAGAGGAAGTGTAGGAAAAAGGAGAGAAGGGAGGAAATGTTGCTTTTACATAATAAAATTCACTTTCTGGAAATATTGCCATCATTTTTGTCCAAGGTAAATGATCAATCAAAAAGCAAAGTAAAGGAGACCTCAGATTTGTGATTCTGGCCATGAATAAAGCAAGCAAAACCCCTGTATTTCTTGGTGTTCTCACTCGCGTGAACCCCAGGTGCATTTGGAACCACAGGCAGACTGCGAACAGTTTGTGTGTGGTGTTGATGTTATAACAGGATTAGTGGGAACTGGGAGCTGCTGTACCCAAAGTTGTGGCTGTGACAGCCTAGTAAATCTTAGATGGCAATTCTACCTGGGCATCCAGCAAGTCACCCGTATCGCTGATCGACTTGCCTGATGCTGGGGCTCCTTGGAACGTCCTTGTCAGTGTTGGGCTATGAATCATCCTGAGCAGCTCCTTGCCCTTCCACTCTCCGAGGTATGCAATGTCTGCCGCAGTCTGGGGAGGATTTAGTTGTCCAGCGTATAGGATCAGGAATTTTGTCTGTTCCAATCTAATGAGAAACAGCGTTGATGTGTTATTCCTTGCCACAGCTCTTACCCAAATGAAAATGAACATGTTAAATGCTGTTTCCAGATACATGTTACCAAATTTCATAGCGGGGGGGAAAAAGAAAGGGAGGTGGAGGAGAAATAGAAGCCGCTTAAAATGGCTTTTGTTTTTAAACAATCTAAGTAATTAGCTTAAGAAATTATGGGGAGCCTAAGATGACCAGATGATTTGTATTTGAAAGTCATTTCTGAAATGACAGTTTATTTGCCGAAGACTGACGTCTTTTAAATGTTTCCCTGTAAAACATATTTTAGATTGACATCTTATAAATATTAGAACAAAGGGCTTTGCAGAACAAACAGATCTGAAACCACAGAAATACACAACAATGATTCATTTCTTGTATCAGTCATTCAATACATTATTAACTTCTCTGTGAGCAGGAGCTGCCCTAGGAGCAAAAGTCAAAATATTCCCAGAGCAGCAGAGAAGAATGTATTTTCCAGATACTGGTATTGCATCTATTTGCAAGGGGTCTAAATGCAGAAATCTGAATGCATCTATATTCAAATCTAGAATTAGATCCAACAATACATCCTATTACCTTTTCTTGGGAGGCTGCTTTCAGCTTCTGTTATAGCTTACCGGCTTTATTGGGTATTTGCAGTGCAGGCGGAAGAGGAGTCATCACAAAGTCCCACTGGCCTGGAACGTCAGGGCAGTAAGATTTTTGTTTTTTTCTTGATGAAAAGGAGAAATTGTTTCTAATAATCCAACATATACTCAGCTCCTTTTTTTTTTTTTATTTTTTTAAATTGAGCATGGAGCTCAAGAAACATCTGTGTTGCAATTTAATGACACAATTCACTCCTCCTTGTACTTTTATAGGATTAATTAGCATCTAAACAACATTTTTTTTCTTGTTGCAGCCCTAAGCTCAGCTTATATAGAACCAATTATATCTCTGCATTCAGTCTGTTGGAAGCTCATGGCATGCCAGTCGCTCTTACGGAGGTCAGCAACAGTAATAAGTTGTTCTTAGGGACTTCTTCCACTATTTGCATTTTGACAGTTATTGTGCATTGTGTTTATGCTGGCTGACAGGTCCTGTCAGCATCCACAGATATTAAACCGCCTGTGTCTTTATTCTGCCTGTGCTTTGTTGCCATAGATTGGACACTCATGGGGACCCGTGTAAGTAAAAGCACAGTTACTTGCATTAGTGCAAAATAAGTGTAGAATGTATGTAGCGCCATTTAAATTGGGTAATGCTGTTCTTGTTTTTCGTCAGTGGAAAAACTATGCAAAGTACAATTCCAGGAACACTTAGGACCACGCTCCACTGGTCTGAATGAAGCTAAATTATGTAATGTGTAGAGAGTATATGAAATTATATTGGTTGGTATTAATATGTGATAGAAATAAACCAAAGATGGACTGTTAATGGGGCTCAATTTGCAAATTCTGACACAATAATACCTGTTACCTCTTTGTTCTTCATCTCTGAAGGTATCTACAGTATGCGCCTGGCTCGGGGTAAGACTAGGTGCTATGATCCCTTTTTAGACCCATAGGTCTCTAAAACATAGTATCAGTTCTGTTTCTTGTGCAAGTAAAAAATGTAATAGTCCCCTAAGCAATGTAGAAGTTACATCAGAGACCACAGGAAGTATCAATTTTAATAGTGATTTCAAGAAATCTGCAGGTTTGGGTGAAACGGATGTTTGGTAAGGCAATAATCCAATAGTTGGGGAACTTAGAGGACTTTCTGTAAGCCGGTCCACAGTAGTCGCAGAATCACAGAATCGTAAAGGTTGGAAAAGACCTTTAAGATCATCAAGTCCGACCATCAACCCAACACCATCACACCCACTAAACCATATCCTGAAGTGCCATGTCTACATGTTTTTTGAACACTTCCAATGAGGATGACAATGGTCAAGGTGAAGAAAGGATCTTACTTGTTTAGAGTGAGGATGTTCAGGGCATCGGATGATCTGCTTTCTTGCTAAAATCTATGTGCCTAAGTAATAAATTCCATTTGTAGTGATCATCAATAATTATGCTAGATGTGAATTTTTCCACTCTTTAGTTATAAGATGCACCAGTTTCTTGCCAGATACCATGGTTAATTACAGACAAGTTGATAACTCCCCAGTCATGATTTACTGTGACTATTGGCTGCTACTTCCACTTGATTGCTGCCACATCTCAGAATGACAATGAAAAATTATGCTCCAAATTGGATGTGAAAGGAAAAAGAAATCCAGTTTAAACTGTGAAACTGAAAGAGCAGCAAACCTTGGTAAACTCTGGAAGGGAATGGCTGGAGAGGATTTTTCTCCCCACTCTCCCCCCCCCCCCCCCCAACGTGAA
>NW_010549695.1:50999-54597 GCF_000687285.1 Phaethon lepturus
CCCAAATTGAAACTGTGCTAATTATCAAAACCATGAGTTCTGAAAAGCACATTCATATTTGTCCACCCCCTGACACTGTTTGTCTGGTATTGAACTACTGCATCTTGTCCTAAGTTATGAATTCCCTGAAACAGGTCTGCATTTGTGTCAATTCTCACAATGCAGAACGTGTCTTTTTTGATCACTGATACCAGCATCCGTAGTTTCAAACTGCTGCATCATATCACAGTGGCACTTGTAACTATAACTGATATAAAAATATTATGACTTAGATCCTTTATTTTATAGATTCTGATTGTCTATTGCAAACTAGATATTATCATTGTGTAGTAGTTTTGTGTTGACTGGAGGAACTTCTGTTTCTTCTTCGTAGTAGGACAACTTTCTTATTTTGCATCACAATAGACTGGAAAGGTGTGCACTAGCTAAACTGCCGGTGTCTGGCAGCAATTCAGTCTCACGTGTAGAGCCAGGTTAGTTAGCAACTGCTCTTGGGCCTCTTCTACCATAACTGGAGTCCTAGTTTTAGATTTCCCTCCTTTTGGGAGCAGATAAAAATGCTCTCAGAAAAGCGAGGAAGCAATGTGTATTCTCTGACTCGACCTACAATGGCTACCGGGGAGCGTGCACCTGTAGTCAATAGTTTTTGGTGAAATTCTGTCTGTGCTCCTTTTTTATGTCTGGTTCTTCAGTTTTGTATGTGTTTCTGTGTCTCTTGAGATTCTTGCTTATTCTGGTCTCTCCCTGTTTGCATGCTGCAGACTTGAGCTGTTTCCCTTTATTTTCCCATGTGAGGGATCGGTGTAGAATCAGTCTGTGTCAGAGTAAAAATTTGGAAAATGTGGACAGATATGAAGTGGTTTTGTTTTGTCATCAAAATTTTGCGATTCCAAGAGATTTGACCAGTGACACTTTTTGGATACCAGCCTGTTTGACTTATTCTCTCCTCGCTAGGTTTCTTGAGAATTATTTTGAAAACGTTTTAATAAGAATGTCAGCTCCAGCTATCACTGATGGTTACAACGACAAAAATGTGTCAAAAAAAGCTGAAAACGTACTTTACCTTGAGATTCACAAGGTCGTTTATGCACACATTCCTTCTTCTGAAACAGACGATGAATATCATCTTCCAAATTTGTTCTCAGCGCACACAAGCATGCATGGAGAAAATATTTGTCCAATGCTTGGAACAACTTGGTCATGTTTTATATAAAGAAAGAAAGTTGGATCTCGTTAATTACTCCAACAATGAAGTCAGTTGCAGAAGTGCATCTTGTTAGGTATCTGCTAAGCTTCTACTTAATGGCTCATTACTTGTAAGAAACAAGCAGTCTGATATCATTTATAGTGCGATGTAAAACAGTGAGCGAGATGGAAAAGCATATGGAAGAGCAAACTGTGCTTTTACTAATTTTCATTTTCTGTTTACTTTTTGTACTATTGGTAAAATGAGTTCCTTCTGATATGAAACTGTACTTAATCTGTTCTATCTCATTATTTCTTTCCAACAAACAGATGATGTGAATTCTTTTTCAATACGTTTGGCGAATCGTGTAGAATACCAGGTTTCAAGAGCCTTGTCTGATTGCCTAACAGCACACACTCACCAAATTAATTCCTTGCTCCTTCGATTATTTCATACTTATTAAATGAGATGGGCATCTGTGTATAAGAACCGTGCTGATGCCCTAAGGTCTTGTGTCTCACTCCCTTCCCTGGGGAAGGAGTGCAAGTCATGTAGGCGATGGCTTGTTGGGGCGGTTAGCAGTGAGGAGTGGATTTTCATTCCCGTGCAGGCACAAGCAGGTCGTTTAGTTTGTACAGTGTCAGACCCGGGTGATTGTTTCCTTGTTTGTTCAGGCAGGGCTGAGCAGGCAAAGGACGCTGTCTTGTTTGGTGGTTATTGCTGGCTAATGACTCAACAGAGATCTTGCAGTTATTAAAGCCCTTTGTTTCCCTTTATTACAGTCTGCCTTAACACTTTTCTGTCTAGGCAGTAAGCTTCTCCATTAGGCTTAGTTGTGGTGGTTTGCAAATAACTGGTGGGTAGACAGATCCTTCTGAGCAGCGGCCAGCCCTCCCCTCAAGGCAGCCGCCGAGCGTGGGTCTCCCAGTGAAGGAGCCTGTGTCTCCGTAAAGATGTAATGGTGACCCGCAGGGACAAGTGTGCTAGGAAGCCAGTCAACAGCTGGAAATGTAAAGTCTTCTCGAGATTTACTTCATGTGTAATACCTTTGCGTTACAGGTATTGAGAGAGAGCTTAGTCAACTACCCTGGTGGTTGAGCAGTAATTATCCTAAGGAGTTCCATGATTAGGGTGCACTATTCATGACCATTAGTGTAAAATAACACGGTACTCTGCCTTGCTTTAAGAAGGGTAGTGATGTTTAAAAAGAATGGCTGCTAACAGGAGTAATCCTGTAATCGGGATAATGTTTTATACACAAGACTATTTTTGTACAATGCCTCTGGAGTAAATGAGCCTATTCTGATAACATTGAACAAGCACCACAATTTTCCAGGTGGGCGACTTTGATTAGACATTGGTCTTTTTCTTTGGGAACTTAAAGTTTTGCTAAACAATATACTGCACTAAATTATTTAACATGCTGCGTTTAAAATAAGATAATTCCTCTTTGTTAATACTTGTCTTTCTAATATATGCCCAGAAAGATGATTTTTTGTTTTTTGTCCAGCAGTGCAGGGTTATAAATACCTAACACTCTGTCAAAATACTGCCTTCTCCAGCACTATAAAATTGAGAGCATTACAGTTTTTTAGATTTATCTTGGGTGTAAACGTATGTGGTTAGTGTCATTTTTTTTCACCCATTTTATTGAATTTAATTTGTTGGGTGATGGGGGGTTTTTTTTGTTTTGGAGCAAAACCAGCTCAGAGGTGTGACCACATTTGGATCTGAAATCCATGAGATCTGTGGTTTCTAGTACTGTTTTCCATAAGAGTGTTGATGGTGAAGAAAGCTGGGATGTTGGATATGACTTCCACATACCTGGAGCAGACATCTTCCTTCCTCCAGTATTAAACTAGTTGTCTGGTAACCTAGAGCATGCAGGTGCAACTAGTCCAGTAGGTCTACAAACTCATCCAAGCTAATGCAGATATTTAAATTCAACATCAGTCGCTTGATTTTTGGCTCAAATCTATTTGGGGAGCCACAGCTTTTAAAAATAAATGTGTAAGACCTGTGGTCTGGAGCGCTTATGTTGAAGAAGATGGCTGCTCAACAGAGGGCAGGGAAATCAAAGTATTAAGCATAAAAATACGTACTTTTAAATTAATGTTTGAAAACACATTTCCATTTTCTTCAGCAGCCATAATCTTATTATTTGATAAAACCACTTTCAGCAGTAAATTCTAGAGATTAAGAATTAGCAGAACCACGTGTGGCCACAGACTGACTGAGTAGCAGTCAGATGCAGTGATGTCCAAACTCAGAGCAGCCAGATCTGCTAGAGCTGAGCATCACGTGCATCACGGCAGCATTTGAACCCGCAGCATTGCCTGCTGCCCACAATTTGGCATTGCACGTATTTAATAGGACAGTGTACTTTCTCATTCCATGGGGCTGTTCGAATCC
>NW_010549695.1:54628-95118 GCF_000687285.1 Phaethon lepturus
CTCACCTAGTGTGTCAGCATTACATCTTAATACGTGTGTATAAAACATGCCTATATACGCGCTATCCGTTTTAATTACAGATATACTCAAGCTCAGATTCATCATCTTCATTCCCTTCAAGATGTTTTTCTGGTTTTTCTTTGTGCATTAGGAGTATCATTTTCATGGCTCAATCTATAAGATTTTGCTTCCTGAATTAACATCTGAATTTGACGTTTTCTCTATAATAAATAGGTAGTGCTATGATGAAAGTGCCCAGGAAGGCTACATTACATTCTCTTGCAATTTATTTTAAAGACATGTGAAGTGTGTCCTTCTTCCCGGGCAGAGCTGATGCTGTTCCACATAGCATATCTCAGTGCTTTTAAATCCTCAGGGAAATTATCTTTTAAATTACTTAAGGGGGAAAAAATAAAAAGGCAGCATGGCTTGACACCAAGGATTAACTGCTCCTACATAAGTTAATTTGGTTTAAAGAGGTGATACTTTCTGGATATTGATTTGGATATTTTAGCTCTATAACTCATAAATTATGGGCAAACTTAGTACATTATGAAGATACTTGGCTGGATATTAAAATTTTAAAAGTACTTATGAAATAATTGCTGAAGTCATAATTGCTCTGATATTCCTGAGTTTTTAAAAAAAATACAGAGGGAGAGAATAATACAGGAGAAGTAGGAAATAAATCCATTTCTAGCAAGACCAGATCATTTGTTAAAGCAAACAAACAAATCCCATATTTGGGGCACACCATCTGTGACTTTGTTATCTGCCTCCTTTGTACATGTTACACCAAGTCTGCTACAACTGATTTTAAAGAGATATGGGGATATTTGGCATGTAGAAAGTTTACATCTGTGGGATATTCAGCTATGGTGAAATAAAATAAAATAAAAAACCTTACATCTCCTGTAGAATCACTGTTGTAATCCTTGATGCATTTTTTTTTCTTAAAGAAACTTTTTTTAACTACTTCAAGATTTACTTTAGTTTTTTAATTTCAATTTACGTGAAGATTTAACTTGGTGTTCAGTGAAAAGAGTGTGCATTTTCAACAGATAAATAGTTTGTGGACCAATAATGTGTTGGCAAAGTGTCTGTAGGATAAATCAGTTCATGAAAGTGGCTCTTGATAACGTTAGGTAGTTACTGACAAGGGAAAACCAGAATTCTGCTACAAAATGTAGTCATATCTCACATCCAGTACAGAATTTTGCCTAACTGGCAAAACCTTTCTCCCCCTCAAAGCCCCCAAACCAACACAAACCCCAAAGAACCCCAACAACAAACAAACAAAAAAAGGAAAACCAGCCAACAAACCCCAACACCAGCACTCCCCCCGCAACAAAAAAAGAGAAAAAGAACTGCATTTTTTACGTATTCAAAAAGTGGCAGAGCCTTGAAAAACGTGGACCTCCAAACGCTGACGAGGATGGCACGTGGAGTTTGGCATCTCTGAGTGGCCGGTCATGGGGCACGGTGGGTCCATCAGCTCAGCTTCGGCGATCCCCGCTCTGGATTTGTACCATCGCAGTTTTCAGACGCTGCTGAGCCATCCTGGCCGTTCGCCCGTTCTGCCCGGCTCAAGCAAGGCCAGGGAAGGAGGGCTGTAACGGGTTATCAGGGCCTGCCCTCTGAAGAGGAGGATGCTGGTTTGCCAGCAACGGGCTGCTGCTGGCAAATGGAGCTTCCAGCCGGGACGTGCCTTTCCGGGGCGGCTGTAGGAGAGGGTTAGGAGCTGGCAGGGAGCCCCGGAACTCTGTACCTATTATTTTCTACCTTTGCAATAATTCTGCTGCTTTTGCAGTCCCTGTGGAAATGAAGTTCAGCTAATTAACTGTAATGAACACCATGCTGTGAGGAATGTTGCAAATAAATGAAGATTTGTAGAAGAGCATCGAAGACACATAGTTGTGTTTTTCAACAGCAACAGCACATAGTAATGTGAGGTTTTCCATAGGTACCAGTCTGTCTGTAGTTGCTGTCGCTTCCTTTTGCTAATATCTTCGTCATTGATATTACTGTTATCCTATACTGAATAGTTGTAGTTGGTTTTATGTAGCAGAAATCCTTTGATCGCATTTGATTTCCTTTGTGTTTCAAGAAGGGAGAGCTTATGTGTGCTTGTGCAGAGGTTTCACATTTCAGGGACTTTTCTACTCTCTTTTTAAATTGTCATGTGCATAAATTACTGCCGATCCTTCATTTGCAGATTCTTGCCCTGGAGTTATGTAGTCTCCTACTGATGCTTTTTGTTGCTTGGTTTTGAAACACCTGTCACTTTCCCAGGAATTATTTCAATGTGTTTCGGGTTCCCTCTTGGAATTAATGCAACTTTTTAGTTTTTTATGAGAATAATTATTTTTCTGGCTCGGTGTCATTGTATTTCTTTTGCTGAAATGAATGTGTCATTAGAATTCCCGTCGAAGAAGTCATAAGGACTTGCCACACATTCTGGGTGATGTACAGATTGTGAATTAATAGAACAGTGCTAATTAATTTATTCTTTCTAATTTTCTCCCTTAATTCCACAGTATTATGTGAGTAATTGTCAAAGATTCAGGATCTTTTCTACATGCAGTGACTTTATTTCTGTCACTTTAAAATATGCTACTATTGTAAGATGATGATATAAGGAGATCCTGTTCGATTTTATGGAATTTGTCAATTGATATAGTTTCTAAAAGGAAAGTTAAAGCAAAAAATACTCAAATCCATAACATAGAAAATCATTAATTGTTGTCAATTATTAAGAAAACTGGCAGGTTTTTACTGCTTTGCTTTTTAAGTCCAGTTGGTCTGTCTAGTCTATTGTGAACATGTAACAGAGATATGAAAAGACAATAAAATTTAAAACAAGCTCTTTCAGTGGACATCATCCCTCCAGCATAGCACATCCTGCACTGTAGTACTTTAAGCAACACCCTGAATTCAAATACTGAGAAGCTTAAACCTTTTTGCGGAAGTGGGTTTAGCAGAGCGTGGGGGAACCTGGAGTCACTTACGCGTTTTAGCTCTGATGTCTTCTCAGATTGTGAGTTTTTGGAGTCTTTGGAGTGACGATCTGTGCTCTTTTCTCCTGTGAAAGAGATAGCAAGATGAAATAATGGTTGATATTAGCCAAGCTAGTCAGTGCAGAGTTCAACAATACACACTAAGATGATGAACATGGAGTATTTTTCTCTATAGAATCAAATCTAATAAGATTCCAATATTTTAATTAAGTAAAAATTGGATTCCCATCGCAGTTTAACTATTAAGGCTGCATCGAATGATGTTGACCTGAGACTAGAAATTATATCTTTCATCTTCATTTTATGCTTATATTTCTCACAGCCATAATTCATGATTCTTTCCAGGATATTTAAGAAAGAACTAATGTACAGAAATTCTTCTGTTTAAATATTTCTTGTTCGATTTCTCACTCTCTTCTCCTTTAGGGCTTTAATTGCAAAATTCTTTATGTAGCTTATGTTATATATAAAGGTCTTGCAGGTTTTCTGAGTTTCCCACCCTTTCAGAACACTGACGATCCTTTTTCACATACCTAGAGCAGGCACACATCATTCCCTTTCTGTCTTCTATGCAGTCAAATAATTTGAAACACACATTGACAATTTCATTGTTGTATTCTATTTTCTTATTAAGATAATTATGAACCTCTATTATAATAGATATTTTTTCAACTTAGGCTTGTTTAAACAAGTGCCTAACACTCTACTTTCAACAGACCCTTTGTTGCCTCACTAAAGGTATGTTGGAGTGTTTCCTGAAATAGCTCAATTGGGTTTGATTCTTTTTTCTTTCCTCTCCTGCAGCCCTAGCCATTCACTTTCAAGTTTGTAGTTTCTTGCACTCTCTTCAATAATTACATCTTCATCTACCAGACTTTTCTTTTTCATTAAAGAACTTTGAATCAGTGTGATGCTGCCAAAAAACTCAGTTGGTTTCCACATTTGTGTCTATTCCTGTTTTTGTGTATTCTGTATGAATTTTCTTTCAAGGTAGCTAGTATGACAGAGCTGTTCTGAATGCTTTACAGTGGCAATTTTTTCCCCTCAAATGTGAGGCCCTTGACATTTTTATTCTGTTTGAGAAGGAAAATTACATTGTTCAGAACACCGTATTCCATGCTAGAATATCCAATAGCCCATTTTAGACCATTTATCTTAAAAAAAGAGCTTTTGAATCAACCTCTTGCTCGGTAAGACTATGTGTTTGTATGGGTTAGAAGAGTTCTGGTACATTGAGTAATCTGGTTCTATGGTATTTCTTACCCATTTTTCTTACTGGAAGTGCTGAGACTTCCCACGGTCCAGGAGAACACCCTGCTTCTCACAGAATGATTATCCTTTCACTTAACTAGTACTTCTACTTCAGACACAAAAGCCTTTTGAATAAAATGTACTAAGAAGGACTACTTATGCAAACAGAAATTTGGCTTTGAGACAGGATCAAAAAAAGACCCAAACCCCAGAAAAACAGTGGTTCTTCTCATCATGTAGCAGTTTCCTCTGTGAAAAATGGAAACTGGCTGAACCTAAACGCCAGCTGTACACATAGGAACATCTTACTTGCACGCTAACTATTCTTTGGTAAACCACTACAGCTCTGAAGCTAGGAATTGCAGTGAAAATGGTGTAACCCACCTAACATGAAGACACAACTCTGAAGACCAGCTTCATCATGATAGACCTACATCTTGCCAATTATTGAAAACACTGTTGCAACCAGAGGAAACGTGTCAATCTGTAGCGATGCTAAGTTTAGCAATGCAAGAAGAACCAGCAGAAATAAATTATTAATCTATTATTTAAAACCAGAAATTATAATGCAAGGGTGAATCGTAACAGATTGACGTATTGGACTCCATTCCTAGATTAAGTCTTAAAGTGGACAAGACTGTCCCTTTCTGGCTGTAGGCTCTGGATTCATGCTGCTGGAGCAATCAGTCGGTTGTCAGGCTGAGTGCTGGATATAGCAAATGCTGGATCAGACTGTTGAAGGATGAATGCTATTAGGGCCGCACAAGGCATTATATATAGGACAGTGTTTCACCTATAACTTAATCCAAATTTTCCTACTCTGTATCTCTGTTCAACCATGGTTTACTTCCTCCTTGATAAAGTTGCATTTTGTTACAATCATATATACATTGCAGCTGGGTAATACTAAGATTTCACTGTGTTGGAAAAATAAAATTCAGGGGTTTGTACACATCCCAGAGACCATACAGCAAAACTAATGCAAAACAAGTATACTTCAGTGAACAGAAAAATTACTTTTAATAGAAAATAAAATATGTGGATGTTAGTTTCAGATGATGTAAGCAAGACATAACTATAATGGTTGGTAGCTTTGTCCTCTAATAATTTAATGACTTTTTTTTTTATTGATGGTTTGCAAAATGTTTGTCATCAGTTCTATAGAAAAAAAACCAGAAAAATTCCTGTGGTCTTCATGCTGTATGCTGAAAGAGAAATGCTCTTGCCCCACAACTTGCATTAATGTCCATGATACCTGGGAAACATCAGGTAGTTTTGCAAGCTTATGGGGTTATGCACTGAAAATGCACTATTGACCTGGCCAAATCCACTGCAGTGTCAGCAGCGCTCTGAATAAAAGCTAAATTAATTTTGAAGGACTTCTACAGGTCTTGATGAGTGGTGGATCCAGTAGGTTACAATTGCTGGGCTGTAGTCCTGCTTTTGATACTTATTACTGTATACTACTTGCTTTCCAGTTCTTAACATTTCTTAAATTATTTTTCTATGATTTCTGCTTTCCAGGGAGAGGGAAGATTGAAGGGAACTGTTTGCAAATTCTCTGACATTCAATTCAAGGACCCCATTACAAGTATTGGATATTTGGGTCACTGAACTACCCAAATAGAGAATTGTGGGAAGGAGGAGCTGAATAAGGTAACTACCATACTCTGAGATGGTGAAGCACTTAAGTGTCTTCTAGTGTATTAATGGAGTCCTCCCTGCCTTGTATAAGAGAATGCAAAATTCAAAAGTAATAGAAAAGCAATATAAATGTGTTACGGTGACACTGTTGATAACACCGCCTGTAAAATTTAAATATATTGTGAAGGGCTTTAAATTAACAGCTCTTGGAACCGTACCTTGTAAAACTCACTCATACATGACTTAATTTTATTACATTCTTGTTGCACATACAGTGCTGAAATTATACATGCGAAGAACATTCATACTGGAAAAATGAATTGTTATGTGTGTTTAACAGGTGAGATAACAGTGGTTAAAGAATGTAATTATGGTAATCATGGTGTTAGAAAGCTGTGAATCAGTCGCTACCACTGCTTTGCATTCTGTCTGAACACTTCTCCGTGAAAGCTGTCGTCAGCAGTGAGGTTGTCTGGGAGAGGACGCTGCGGGCAGGGGAAGGGAAGGTGTGTAGTAGGCATCGATTAGGTGCATTTCTCATTAATGCAAGTACAATTACATGGAGGCATGACACATTCTCAGGCTGCAAATTGAACAAGCAAGGCAGCTAAACAGATAACCGGCCGTGACCTAACTGAGCAGGACTAATCCTTTAGCAAGGGCGGGAATCCTTGTAATGAATAATTATCGAAGGACAATCTCTTAAACCTGATTTAATTAGGATATGACCCAGCCTGTTTCTTTGAGAAAACATTTGTTTATCTGTTTTTCCTAAATAAGACTATGTGATCCTAAAGTGTACGACGAGTATTCTTAGTGGTTTAGCAATAATAATTCTGTCCACCCTTGACCAAAATGCTGTGGAAAGATATGCATAAGTATTAATGGTGCCCCTTCATCAAATGGAGGTTTTCTTTCAAAATACAGACTATAAAAAAAAGGGGGGGGGCTCAGTAATTTGGAAGTCAGAGCCGCCCCCAGTATTGAGGCTTGATTATAAGTTTATTTAATTTCAATGGCTTTTTGATTTTGCTTTATGTGCCAAAAGTTTTGTAAAACTGATTAACTACATCTTTTGCTCTGTGAAAGCAGCTGGAAAGCTTTTACTTGCAATAAAGCACCTGATAAAAATGCATATATCCTCTCAATAGGATTAAGATTCCAAAATGTAGTGAATATTGGTTCTTTCAAGGAGTGATTTGGTCAGGGAAGACTAGTAATTTTCTCTGGCTTGGTTGCGGGGCGGGCAGGGTGGTGAAGCAGGTGTAAAAAAGCTCTGCAGCAGACAGCCGGAATTTTAGTCTTTCTGTCCAGTGACGCACTGGTGTGTGTGTCGGGTGTAAATCCCTGCTCGGCTGGGAGGCGGTGAGGAGTCGGGCCCCTCGGGGCGGCAGCCCTGCTGAGTGGCCGCGCGGTGACGGATGGCTCTGCGGCCGTGGGATCTCCACTAACAACGGATCTTGTTAGTTCCTTGGGAGGAGACGGCTCTCCATCCCCTGCTGTCCGCTGGCAGCTCCGATCTCCCTGGTGTTTTACTTCCAAAATGGCTAAATTGGCTGTTGCGGAGATTATTCCTGTCATCCCATTCTCTACGTCCAAAGTGCGCTGATGTCAAGGACAGACTTTCATTCTCAGTAAAGTACTGTATATATTGACCATCCCTTATGGAGAATCCAAAGAATATTAACAGGGCCCTTCTTCTGAGATAGTGGGAGATATTTTTCCCTTTTCTCTTTTCTGTGGTATAGTTTTTGTGTAATAGCCGTAATCTTTATTGCTTTGTGGTATATAGTGCTTGCCATAACTGGCTATCAGGATTGATTAAATGCCTCAGCTTCAATATTTAATCAAACTTACCAGCTGTCAATTGCTGTATACTAGAAAATTAGGAGTTTATTCTTTAAATATGATGCAATAAACCAAATCATTCCTAAATCAGGTACAGTATCGTATATCTTTATTTCTTCTTTCCTTTCAACTAAGGAAGAAGAGCGTGGGCAATTTTGACTGCCCGTGATAATTTTGTGCTGTAATTGTAAAAAGTAGCACTACATAAAAAGTATTTTCTTTTTCCTAACATTTGTGTGAGAGAAAATTATTGTCATGTCTCTACCACTTAAAATCAAAGATGTTGTTAGATTAAACCCACTAAATATCTCATGTTCACCAAGGCTTTTTTCCAATAATTTTTTTTTCTTTTCTGTGAAACTGTCAGGAAAAAAGACTAATGGAATCAGCAAACCATTGGAGATTGATTGACTTGGTGCGTACTAGGAAGCCAACTTTCATGTTATTCAGGCTGGGTACTGAAAGTGGCTATGGTGAGTCTAGAAAAATGAGTCATTTGACAAGTGTGTTAATTGGGATGTTTTGAAAAAACACTGCCTATGGAATGGAGTAAAAGTAGGGAGCTGAACAGGGTAAACACACTGGTGGTTTTCTGTACTAAATACTGTGGGATACTGTTAAATTGATGAAGAGCTTGGTAAACTTTCCTTCTTTTCCTTGGTAAAACAAGCCTGCTTGACATTAGTAAATCAATGAACTGTTAAGACTGTCCACAAAAATTCTGTAAGTACATTCCTCCTGTAGGCATGGTCCTCAGTTTATGCCTCTGTTGAGCCATCTGAGCTGTTGTCACTGTACTATTTCTTGGGATGGAAGATGCCATCGCTGTTGTAACCTCTCATTTTTAGTAAGGACCGCTGTGGGGAAATGAAGGACAGATGCCAATATTGGCCTCTATGCAGCTGAGTACGTGGGCATCCTTCTGGATGGATGCTGTCTCAGTGTGAGGATTTGGGAACTCAGAAAAATTGGTTTGAAGAATGGATTTAATCTAACATTTTGATAAATGACTTGTGATCACGTTGGCGCGAGTCATCTGGTCTGTCTCAAACGTCTGCATTGAGGCAGGGTGCCTTGTGCCTTAGGAGCACACTTCGTCTTCGCTGGTAAAGGGATCCTAGACAGTGAGCTCCGGGCGGACGCACGCTGGTATCGGATGACTCCCGCCCTACACGTCTTGAAAGGAAATGGAGCTGGATGGAAAGCACACGTTTCTCTCAAGAGAATTTGGGGGGATTTTTGTAACTTGGAAGTGGGGGCGGGGCGGGGGAAGGAAGCACTTGAGGAATTTTTGCACTCACTTAAGAAGAGGGGTTTTTTTGTTGGGTTTTTTTTTTTTTTTATCAGTCATTTGAGAATATTTTTTGGTTTGTTTGGTAGAGAATTTTGGGGGATTTTTGTAACTTGGAAGTGTGGAGGGGCGGGGGGGAAGGAAGCACTTCAGGAATTTTTGCACTCACTTAAGAAGAGGGTTTTTTTTGTTTTTTTGGTTTTTTTTTCATCAGTCATTTGAGAATATTTTTTGGTTTGTTTGGTAAACTAGTAACTGAAATAGCATTGGAAAAACATTTGAACTCTCATGTGACAAGGTACAAATATTTATTAGGTGCAATATTTTCCTGCTGTTTAAAAAGAAAATCGTATTTATTAGAAGGAACATTATCTTGTAATTTAAAGAGAAAACTATTTAGAAACTTATTTTTTAATGGGAAGATGTTAAGGAACATTAACTGCACCTATTGATAAATCAGTAGTTATTTTGGTCTTCTGGTTATCTTCAGGCAAAGCTCCAAAACTTTTTTTTGAATGGAGGGACTTTCCTGCTCCCCCTGGAATCTCACTCCCTCGAGGATCTTACAGGAAGCTTTCTCATTATATTAATGTTCTTTACATATAAATAATCAACAGCAGAACCAGTTGAAAAAAGTACTACTGTAGCTATTTATAGCACTAATAAAATTTGGAACAAGAAATATCAGACAACAGTTTAGATGAGAATAATATGAGTTTCCTGAATTAAAAAGAGAAAAAATTATTTTGATTATTTATACTCTGTATGTTTGGGGGTTTTTTGTTTTGTTTTGTTTTGGGTTTGGTTTTTTTTAATCCACACATTACTGCCAGGAAACAAGACTCTGTTGATTTTTACAAGAGTTACTTTGTGTAGTTGATGTTATCACATCAATAAATGGCTAAGTATTCATTCTTTATTTAGATTCCACTGTGTTACAAATGAATTCATAGCCCATAATTTGCATTTTCTGCAGTACCTGGTGGCTGAGCGTCAAAATGTATTCAGCAAAGCCTCCAGGCTAATTGGTAAACAGGAAAAACTAATTGTACTTTATACGAACGTAATTAGGCTAGAAGCAGAACCATGATCTTTGAGTTGGGGGAAAAAAATTGCCAGTAATCATCACTGTCCTTGTACGTCAGAGTGGCTGGATGTACATTGTCCAGGCTCTACACCCAAACTGTCTCTGGGCTAAACAGGAATCATGCATCCTGGAGGACCAGGTGATGTCTAAATGAGTGGGGATAAATATCATCCCTTCAGATGTTCTGCTGGCCTGACCTGCTGCTGAAGCTCCATCCAAGAGTAATTCAGCAAGAGGAGAGTCAGTAGCTTTACCGGGGATTTGGTCCTGCAACACTTTGTCAGCCTCTCACTTCATTTTAGCCTTATCGATGGCCAAAACCCATCACGTTTTGCAACAGGGTCAGAATAGAGATCTCTGTTTAAGGAGAGGGAATTGAAAAAATAAGGATTACATTTGAAGATCTTTCAAAGAGAAGTAGATGTTAGCATATGGGTGTGACTGGTAATGTAAGAAAGACTGTATAGGTAGTAGGTAATACACGAAAGGAGTAATGAAAAAACAAATACAAAAAACCCCGTAAATGAACAAAGGAAGTTCTTAGTGCTAAATGAGCACATTTCTGGACTAGTAATAAGGGATTAAATCTTAAAATAACGGTGTACTTTGTGAGATTAGGAGGACATACGTATAAATTGTAGGAGTGGGATTTAGTATGACTTGTACTTTCAACCTGAAATTGGAATATCCTAGCAAGACACCAGGGACTGAAGTTGTAAATGACAGAACAGTTCAAATACGTTGGTATTTGTGTAGATCTCATCTCAGCTAATAGCTATACCCCATTTAGGGAATTGCTAAATTCAAACAAAAGTCATCCTGATTAACTGACATTCTGTTGTAGTGGAGACGAGATAAAGAGTAGAGAAAAATGAAGAGTGTATCAGCTTTAAAAAAGAAATAGCTGACATAGACTGAAAGGTGTTTCTTTCAGGGAGAAATTAAATTCATTCGACTTCTTCCAGGGGGAATGGGAGAACAGGCAGGATGGCATACAGCAAAGGAGAACTCGCTGAAGGTGAGCATTAGAATCCTACAAATAAAAAGGGTAGAGAATAAAATGTTTTAGCTTTATCCATGTGCCAAGTCAGTGTTGGAGACAGGATTAATATTCTGGATTTACAACAACACTCTGCTAGCACAGTTCAGGTGCAAACACCTAACTGTTAATAAGGCAATTCTTTTCCCCATCTCACCCCATGATACACTGCATTTGTTAACATTCTGGCAAGCATTAAGCCCATTAGTTTTTTATGAGCAGTAGGTAAAAGATAAACTGAGGGTCATAATCTTCCTTCTCCCCTGTTACATATTACAGTGGCATGGTTTTGGTTACCTATATCCTAAAGGCCTGTGTAGACCTAAATATATGTCTACAGAAATACACGCTCATAATTTTGTGTGACTGCATTTCTTTTCCATTGACTACCTGCGTATTATCGGACTCTGTTTTACAGTCCTCTCTCTTAGATTTTCTGTAATGTATGATGATAAGCATGTGCGATAAATATTAGTAAAAGTTTATTTTAGAGTTAGGAAAGATTGTTATTTACAGTGTTTTGTAGTGGTCTTTCCTCCTTGAAATATTTTGTGTCATGAAGTGATGTTTGCCTGATGTAGAGTTATAGAAGAAAAGTACTTTTTGTGTTAACGTATTTACTAAAAAAGCGATTTCAAATTGAGGAAGCACCGTAAATGCTTTTAGAACTCTCTTTCTTATTTTAAACTTATTGGATAATTTAAGTAATACTGGTTATCCGGAGTATTAATTGTGTATTCTTGGGGCAGGGCTTTGTTTTTTTTCTTTTTGCATGAAAAATAGCAGGCTGCTGCTATTGCAATCTAGGAGAAAGGAGAACTGTAAATAATGTCTAGTAATGTGCTTTCCTATATCAAGCTCTTCTAGGTAATAAGGCTAGAAAAGATCAAACTGTTGTTTTTCTAAATATTTTAAGGAATTCAAAAAAATAATTTAATTGAATATATCTCACTAAAACGTAACTGCCTTCAAGTGCTTGTCTTTGTAAAAATGAGACTTTCTCTGATTTTTTTTCTTTCTGTGGAAATCAAGATTTTTTGTTTAAAGTACAGGTAGCATTTAAGGATATGTGTTAATGGAATTATTTTAAGCAATTGCTGAGTTTCCCCTAGACCTGTTGTCAGCTAGGTGAATGTTTGAGGTAAACCTGTAAGTCGTCTTTGCAGTGTTTCTTGAGAAAGAACAAATCGCGCACATTACGTATGATATAATATGTTACATTTCTCAATGTATATTTAGACCCAACCCGGGGAGCAAGGGGAAATGGAGCTTAACAGCCAATTTGTATTAATCTGAAGTTTAACAATATATTTTGATTAATCTAAAGTCAGTGAATGACGTTTGAAGGCATAGCTGTAAATTCTACACTTTTCCTGGGCCGAACAAAGTTTGGCTGTGACATAATACCGAGCTCCTCGCCAAAAGCCTAAAAACCAACCACCTCGGATATATCTGTGGCATTGCATCATCTTCTAGATTACTCTTTTTTAAAGTACTTGTAAAAAGTATCTATTTCATTATGAAAGCTTGACTTGAGAAATTATGTGAATTGTTGTTCATCCATAAATGTGGTTTATTAATATTTATTTTAAGATGTTTTTTACTTGAGTTCATCAGTTTGTTGCTGTCCAAATCAAAAAGCTAATTGGGTGTAGCCCACTCCTGTTTCCAAGATAAAAGCTACAAATAAAATTTATTAGCACAAATTGACTAGTTTTACTAAGCAAATTAGGTTAATATCTTCATGTTTATTAGTTAAAAAAAAAAAATTAAAACACTTAAGATACATTTAGTTGCAAAGTGTGCAGCATCATTCAGCAAGTCTTTAAAATTCCAGAGATAAACTGTGTGTCTGAAGGTACTATAAAGTGGAAAAAGCACATTATGTGATCATATAGAGATAATTTACTTTACTACTACATTTCCCCACTATAATTCTATTACACTTAGGAGCTCATTTAATAACACTTATCTGTCTGATGTTAAACTGGGCATGACATAGCTAGTCTTGCAAAACTGCAATGCTGGAGTGCAGTTTACCATCAGTGTTTGGAAAACTTGAAACAGTATGAACCAGTCCTCCTTTCTTTGAATTCATCGGGCATTAGAAATACCTTATCTAAAAATAACATGGGAAAAAAAAAAAACAAACGGGGGGGGCGGAAGGACTATCTAGCATTTGTTGTGTGAATAAGCAAAATAATGGATCTGTAGAAATAGGTTTTATTCATTGCTTATAGATCATGAAGCAGCTCGAATATGAGGAGAGCAAAACTGCAAAACCCATGCAGTACCTATAAAAAGATATAAGAATCCTTATGTCCTAGAAAACAGTTTACAGCTTGTTTACAGCTAATGGGGTGAATGCGTTAATGTAGTTTTCTGTCAGTGTTGTGAATTGTGAAGAGCACATTGTCTCCATTTTATAGATGGAAAAGTATAAAAGAGAAAAATTATTATTTAATAAAAATTAAATCATTTTTCCAGCCTAGGAAACAGCTGAGTAAGGAACCATTCTCGAGTTCCTAAATTCTACGTTGAAAAAGTGCTTTGATGTTTCATTTTGGCATAAGAGATGCCAACACTACAAATGTCTAAGGCAAATTCTTGGTACCGAGGTAACGTAATTGAATTTTGAGACAGCATTAATTAATATTGCTTCACTGGTGACACTAGATATGTAGATGTAAGGCAACCTCCACTTCATAAGAGCTGTAAAGTGTTGTGTTTTTTCAGGGTACTACCAGAACTTGCAATATTAAAGCTCTGTAGAAATACGCATACACACTCCACTGTGCAGATTCCTGCTAAAACTAACAGGTATATTTCCGATTAAGAAAGCCCACATAAAATAAGACAGCGAAGTTGCACACACACGTGTTTTGAGGCTGATGCGCTCTGGATGTGTTGGACTTGCACTGTAGAGTATCTCTATGCTATGTAAGCAGTGTAACCAACTTGAATACGCTGAAGAAAATCAGATATGTGGTCGCAGAACTAAAGTCCATCCAATTATAATCACAGCTTTATTTCAAAAAAACTGGGGACCAGGGTATAATTTTTGTGAAATGGTATTTTTACAAAGACATTTTGGCCATAATCCTGTGGTAGGCTGCAAGTTGGAGAAGCTTGGGTTGGTTTGGCACACAGGCTTTCTCATCTTCCGCTTGCTTAATGAATTCAGAGGTTTTTATAATAATACAAAATAAATATATGTTTAGTGTTTTAAAACCTAATAACTATTGGCATTTGTCTTAACATTTTTTCTAAATATTTAATGTTTGTTACCTTTTTGTTTGTGCATATATCACCTTGCTAATTATGGTGGTACTAGACTGATTAAATTTAATGAATTATTGAAGAACACCTGCAGTATTTTACATACTTAGCCTCAAGAGGTGAACATTCTTAGAGCCTTACTAATAACTGTTGAGGCTAGGATATACAGTCACCTAAAGAGAGGCAAAGGGAGTTTTCAGAAGTTCTGAGTGTGTGAAGAGTTGAGTATGCCCAAGTGTACACAGAATCCCTTATCCCCACTGTGGATTTTCTTACCCCAGCTTTCCACCCAAGTGTGTCTGTGGAAATATGAAAGTTACCCATTATTCAGATATTTTTGTTGCAATGTTGCTTTGGAGTATTATTGACTTGGGGTCCAATTTCTCCTCTGAGGCACCTATACCTTACGTGAAATCTCCGCAGTGTTACGACCTAGTCCGCGTTTGCATGTGACGCTTGGACCCCTCCATGAATTCCCAGTCTGGAGTGTTCCCTCACTGTTTCATTCTTCCAGCATGACGTGGAGTTCCCTACCTCCCCAGTCCTTCATTCACAGAGGGTTTCCTCCTCCCTCTTTGAAAAGCACCCTCACTTTAACAAGGGTGATGAGGCAGCCTGCTTTTCCTTGCTTTTTGTGAGCTGCCTTCCCGGTGAGTCTCCTTAAGCACAGTCAGAGGTAGACCTTTAGGGCTAAAAGTAAAAGGAAGAATTTATAATTCCAGAAGGTGAGAGAGTCCCTGGGGAAGCTCCTTCCCTTCTCTCCATCCTTTCTTTGCCAGTCCTGTAGAAAAGCAGATCTGAATGCCTGGGGGCAAAACGATCCCTCAGCATCTGCCCTTGGTAGCTCCTGAGAAAAGGTCTTGTCGGAGCCAGCGTCCCTACTTGTCCGGTGGGGAGGTGTTGAGAGAGAGGGATAGGAGTGGATGCTGCCAGGCAAGGACCAATTTTAACCATTTAAATCACTGCGTTTAATAAAGTTTCTGCAACCTCATGTAAAATTGGGAGCAATGGAGGCCTTTTACCGTTCTGTAAATAGTGTCATTTTACTGAGGAGTGGGACTTAACTGATTCTACTGTATTTTCTTATGACTGAATATCGACTATATAGAGAAATACCAAGATAAATCAGTTACGGTTTCTTTGTTTTCCTCCTTTTTTTCTCACTAACGAGAAGAGTTGTAGAGAAGGGAAAAGAATTTCCTTAGTTGATTGATAACTTTCTGGCTGATAGTCACACCAAAGTCTCTGGTGTAAAATGTTAAGAGAAAAGAATCCCGAGTAAAAAGTAAAACAAAATAAATAAAAAAATAGAAAAATAGTAGAAACTAGCTATATTTTGCTAGGTAACTTATCACTATGATTTAGGCTCTAGAGTTTGCTTCTCCAGTAAATCTGAAACAAGTACCTATGTTGCATCTTGAGCAACAACTGAAAGAAAAAAGAAGTACCACAAGATCGATTCTGCCAGAGTTTTCCTGGGCAAACAGAAAGGAAAATAAACCTGAACATTTTGGATAAATGCAGGACCAAATCTTCAGATCATACTGCTTCAAGTAATCACTTTAAGCTCCCAGCCACTATAGTGGGGTGAATATTTTGCCTGTTCACTCTGAGCTGTTGATTTTTTTTATTAGTTCTGCTTCTTCCCTGAAACATCATTAGTTTAGAATTCACCCAGTAAACCAGGAAATGTCCTTCTGTGTGAGTTGGGAGGATTTCCCAATTCATACTTAATAAAGTCAGTATGGCAAATAGTGCAAGAAAAAAAAAGAATTGGACGCAGCAATGTTTCCGCACTGTATGATTGCGGAGATGCTTTTATCGTCACTGATCAAAATCCCACTTCTATTCTGTGATAATATTAAGTTTTTTCCCTTGCTATTCACAGCTGACTTTAACATGTTAATATGACTTTAGAAGATGGGGGTTAAAGACGACGTAATGCTGGTTGTGCTTGTATGACTAGTTTTATATTGAGGTATAAAATTACCTGACTCCACAGTCTTGAAACTGGCACCTTAAACTTAATAATTGGGGGTTGAATTTTCTTTCTTTGGCTGAAATGTCACCTCCAGACCCTCACATATAGGTTTATTTCTACCTTTAAAATTCTAGAGTCACATATTACTCTTGCTTTTCTATCACCTTCACTTTAAATTCACACATGTGCATTAAAGTGTTAGAAATTCAGTGCAAATTCCTTCTCCTGGGATTATACTGAATGGTGATATTCAGTTACTGTACCTTGATGTCAACCTGACTTTGGGGGAATCTGCTCTGGCTGCGTGCACAGAATACCCAACTCATCTATTACCATGAGGATCTGAGGAGGAAATTTTGCCTCCAATGTCCGGGTGCCACTGGGATTTCTCATGCTATGTATAATGCATGATGCAAGTTTGCTGCAGTTTTTTCACCTCATTTTAGTCAATAGCTCTAATCCTTTTGGCCAGACTTCTTCAGCACAAATACCTATGAAAAGAGGGTGTACCGACACTTAGTAATCGCTAATGAGTGGGTTGTTTTAAATTTTTGTGGTGGAGGTGCTAGGAAGGCTTGATGAAAACAGAGTTTGCATTTGTGTAAATAAAAGGCCAGGTAAAATGTGATTTTGACCACCGGTCAAACATGGTCCCAGAGATTCTACCTTCTGTGCACGGCTAATTAGAGTCCAGAAGCCATATTCTTAAGTATTTATTGGGAATCCTTTGAGCAAATCACAGCACTTCAACAACAGCTTAAGCTTATAAAGGACACCGAGTAGTTTTATTCATTTAACAGTAGATTCCAGATTCTGCCTTGGAAAAGATAGCTCAAATTTTTGTGAGTATGTGTCATAATTTGTATGCTCTAAGACAGCAAAACCAAATAGCTTTCAAAAAAGATTAATTACCTCCTTTGTGTAGACACAGACCTGATGGATGTCATGCATCAGGCATAAGATTGCCAGAAGTGGGCTTGCTTACAGCTGGTCCTGCCGCCGTCCTGCTCCGCCGAGCCGCGTGCGGGATGGAGCTGGTGGACACGACGCCGCTATGGCCGCTGGCCGGGGTGGAGGCGAGTTAGCATCCTGCTCCTCCTCTGCCGCGTGACTGAACGGGCTGGAGCCCGGCGGATTTATTGGAGTAATCATTCGTGAAGCTCAGAGTGAAGGCTCCGGGAAATAATATCCCTGTTTTCTACGCTGCCTCTGGAGCGTTGGAGTGCTTAGTCTGGAATGTCCGAGGAAGGCATCGTTGGGGTTCCTTGGCCCTGGGTTAGAGAGGTGACAGGAAAAAGAGGGTTAGTAACTTCCTTGCATCCTGACTTGGAGCAGAAAGTGGCAGTAATTTGAACAAAAACTAGTTAGCATCCCAAAATGACAAAATTGAGTCGGCTTTTTGTAAAATGCGAAGTCTGAACATATTTCAAGATAAAACTCTACTGAAGGAAGAATTGCCTGGAAAATAAGATCAAGGTTTTCAGTTTACATGTGTGATGCCTGAAGAGAATAACCTCATTCCTGTCTGGAAAGAGGAAAAAAACCCTGAAGGATACATACATCTTACTCATTAAAGTAAATAAAACTACTTAACATCCAACTGCAGCACAGCCTGCTATTCTGGCCTGGTTTTATACACTGGAATCAATCCCATTTAAGATAATGGGAGTACCCATAATGCATATTCAAGCACACAGTGAAGCGTCTGCAAAAGCAGGTCACAGATGAGGGAACGGCTCTGCACGCTTAAACGCCTGCGAGCTGGGTGTCCGTCTCTCCCTAACTTGACAAAGCTTTATTTTACTAAAACACACGATTCACTAGCAAAAGTTAATTTTTTCTGAATTTCAGAATGGACTTTCACTCCATAGGTAAATAAAACTGTGCAAAGCTTTAAATACTAGCAATTCCTGGCACAGCTTGAAGAAAGTAGGCCTGGAAATTCACCTTTAGTTCTTTTGAAAATTGATGCTGAAATGCACATAATTTAGTCCAAGATATTTTTGTTGTTGTTGTTGATAATGGTGCCTTGGGGGTAGTGGTGTTTTGGTTAGGTTTTTACTGTGAACACCAATAAAGCTGTGCAGTTTCTGGCGTTTTTAGCTCAACCAACTGTTAGTAATTATAATAGGATGATCTGCCAAATCTGTAAGGCAGCCTAATTAATGAAAGGACGTTCCCCACCTATTGCTTCAGCCAAGTCTGACTGGTATCTGCAAACTGGGATTTCCCCTGATGAGTCTGTTTTCAAAGAATTGCTCAGTATAAAAGGAGGTGTGGAAGTAGCCGGCAGGACTTTGGTGAGCTGAAATATATGGTAGAGGGATTTTTCTTCTTACTACAGAAGCAAATATGCTGAACAACTGGCAAGCTGTAAATCATGAGGTGGGTAAAATAGCAGTGGGCATACACCAGTGCTGTAATGATATCGGGACTTCTAAATCCTGCTAAACGTTGAGCAGTATTCTTATAATTAAGAAATTAAACAGGAAATGTCTAAGGTAAAAGGAAGCAAAGGTTGTGCTGAACCTCTTGGGGGAAAAAACCGAAGGAAGAGTGTGAGCTGGGAACTGGCTTGAAGCTTTTTGTAGGACTGAGTAGATTTGAGTAAGTGTTTGTCAGAATATTTATTTTTAAATTATATGTAAATATTTGGTTTGAGTGCCGAGAACTACTAATTTTTACACTTTGACTTTCACAACAAAAATGCTCAAAATGAGGAACCGTTTTTAAAAGCACTGACCAATGTTTTCCTGATATAAAATCTCAAGAGCTAAATATTGTCATTGTCTACAAGGTGCTAACTTCAGGACCAGGGCTTGTAAAATAATCAAGACATTAAATACCGAGAGGGAGGAAGAAAGGCTTCTTTGGGAAATGCTAAATCGCGTTGCTTCACGTTCTGGCAAAATAAATACGGTTCTTGTCAAAATTGAGTATGAGGCGCAGTAGGTGCCACGCAGAGGAGGTACTGCTCTTACGGAGGTCTATCTGAGCTGACGTGGTGCTCCTTAGCTGCTCCAGCTGTGCGTGGCTCTTAGGGCCCGTAAATGTGGTTAACGACGATATATGCCGGGTTGTTGGAAATAATTTCAAATATAGTTCACCTCGAGTATTTAGATTCCCAGCCCTGGTCTGGGATGGTGAATTATTATTATTTCATCTCGGAGTTCAGATAGCACGTGCCTGTAAGTATTCCCCTGGCCTGGTTCACATAAAACATGAGTTCTTCAGTTTCTGGCTGCCTCCTTAGGAGCTCAGGTAGTTGAAAATTGTTTTTTAAGCTCTTCAGGTATCTTGTTCAATCCTTAGAGCCGGTTAGCTTCACCAGCAGGAGGAATTCTTGGACTTATTTTGGGCTGAGATTCTGCTAGGGAAAATAACAGGAATTTAGAGGCTGTGGTGGTTTAGCCCCAGCCGGCAGCGAAGCACCACGCAGCCGCTCGCTCTCTCCCCGCTCCCCGTGGGACAGACGAGGGAATTGGGAATATGTCTCTTCCACATTCTTCTCATGCCCGCTCAAGAGAGAGAGGGGAGAGGCTGCTCAAATTCAAAGCAAATGCGGTGCATGTCTCTGGAAGCTTCAAACCTGGATACGACGCGCGAGCACGGGTGCTCGTCTGTTGTCAGAGGCAGCGAAGAGCCGCTCTTGTTCTTTCACACCTACATCTTCTGCCGCTGCCAAGACGTTCCCTTCATTCGTGCCCTTATTTAGCATGCTGTCCACCTACCGTCTGCATCTTCATTATGTATTTTAAATGAGCAATAAAATAACCATTTACATAATGAATACATTTATATTGATATTATGTTATATAAATTAGAGATGGTACTTAATTATAACTTGTTTATAATTAGGTCTCTTGCTCTGCCAGCTAGCTCTTACGTTATTTACAAAACTTCAGGAATAGTAGAAAAATATGACTATTTGAAAGTGAAAATAATCTTTGGTATTGCCTTTTGTAACACTTCTGTGCCCATTTCCATTTATTTCGGGGTGTTCCTCTTTTAGTGAGGTGTATATTCACGGTAAATACTTAAAGTATTTGCTGGAGAGGATATACTGCAGGGAAACTGCTGCCCTTCTCAATTTTAGTTTGGGCTTAATTTTCTAGTTGTTTCAGATAGGGAAGTTTTGGGGGCTTCTTTGTTTGAGTTGGTATGGCTAAATGAGGTAATGCAGTAATTCTAGGACTTTACCTCTTTTAAAAGCTTAGGACTGAAAAGTACACATGCTCCTAAGAGATTTGGGCATCTAAGTATCTTCTAAGTTTCTTCGATAATCCAGCTTTTATTTTCATGACACCACTGATTGTCACCTTACAAAATCTTCCTTGTGATCTATTAAAATAGAGACTAAACTATAATGGATGAATAAGGACAGTCTTCAGATGAAGATTTCAGCTTTAGAGATAACCGATCATTTTGGATATCTCACTGTTTTAAGGAATCAAACTTGAGACCTTCAAAGGAATTGTGCATTGGCTCACCACCTTTCAAAATTGAGTCTTAAAATGCCAAAAAAGTGCTTTCCAAATTAGTAAAAACTGTTGGAATGTTCAGTCTATGCTTTTTTTTTTAATGCTATTTTCTAACCAGGGTTATCACTGAGGGCGAACAGCACTCTTGTTTAGAGGGGAAAATAATTTGAGGTTTCACACATTAGCTATTCCCAGTTTGTTGATCTTTTGTTGAAGCAGTGACCTACCGTGTCTGTCTTACCGAGGGTGGTTTCCATAGAAACTACCTGACTTGTAGCGTGTTTATGTTCTGGCTGCCACCTAAAATGGTCTTTAACCGCGCATTGTGCTGGGAAGAGCGACAGATCTGCTAAACGTCAGGAAAGCTGTCGACGGCCCAGAGCTGAGGTTCAGCATACCAGAGCCGGAGAAGCTCCGCACATCCCTCCCCGGCTGTGACTGGGGCGTCGCGGGAAGTTCGGCCACGTAAGACGTGCACGTATACGGACGGTTGAGTTTGCGCGTACATGGTGAAGTTATTTTAGTGAAGGTTATAGCCGTAATCAACGATGAGAAGTAAAGCACACCAGTAGCTGCAACCTTCAGGAGTTAATACCAATGAAAAATTACTTTTTTTTTTTTTTTTTTTTTTAAAAAAACCTGCCAGTTTTCGCTGAAAAAGTGAGTTCTGCTTGTTTTGTCACATAAGGTTTTCTCCCTTGGGAAAAATGCCAATTCAGAAAACGTATTTTGAAATTAATTGTGAGCTCTCTCTGTAATTGTTTTAAAATTAAATAAAGCAGGCTGGTCCCTGCAGGTTCCCTTGGGAAAACTAAAACACTCCTATTCAGTTTGTATCCCACCTCTTGTGCTTCTCCTAGAAAAAGATATATAGCGTCATGTCTACAACTTCTCTTACAAAACACACTTTCTACAGAGATAAACTGGAGGTGTGGACATAGCTTGGAAAGCAATCACCCATCTGGAGAGCATGTTTCAGAAAGGAAACAAAAAGATTTGGAAAAACCTGCTCCCCGAAGCAATTTTAGGCTTAAAGATTACTGTTGGAAAGTCATGGAAGAATTTTAGATAATCTCACAGTATGGTCAATGGGCCTCCATGTTTTAAGAATATAGAAAAATAACAGTTATATATTAACAAATCAGTTCAGGACAAAACCACTGAAGCAGGTTGCTAATTCCTAAGAATTCTCCTTTAATTTTAACTCCAATTAATTAATTGGCTCTCAGGTTATCACACTTCATTTTCTGCTCCAATGCAGAGCTGGATTTCTGAAGAGGTTGTGTTGTATTCTTTGTATAGTAGACTGTCCTTACTTTTGCTTCCATTATGTAATGTTTAGCTTATTTATTGTTGTATCTTAAATGCCTTTCTAGTTTTGAGCTTTTTTGTTTGGTTTTGATTGGAACAGGTTTCACACGATTTTTTAAAAATTATTTATTTTCTACCAGGATGAGTCTCTTTACTGTCCATTGTTTATCATTTAATTCTTTCCACAAATGTTCCTTCTGAAAAAGATAAGCTTTTTTTCTTTTCTATTTTTTAACCATATTGATGAACTAGAATAAGAAAATAGAATGAAAGAAGTAGAAATAGTTTTTGTTTTGTCTTACTTTGAAACACATACAGAATCAGAGAAGTGTTGGTTGTAAGAGACTTCTGGAGGCCTCTGATCCGACCTCCTACTTAAGGGGCTACCAGCTCAGCCATGGTTTTGCCTACCAAAGTCTGGATAAGCTGCAAGGGTGGAAGACATATGTAGTAGATATTTTAAGGCTATGTACCTATCTTATTTGGTATAGTTAGAAGTTCAGTTCCTTTTGAAGTATATAGTTCATAATTGTTGATGCTATGCTTTTTCTACATGCATCTTGTTCAGAGTCATTCACAGGAAAAGATTGAAAGACCGCTTGCATATAAGCTCTTGGAGAAGTTTAGATTTCTGAACATTGCAGCAGAAAGACATTTTTATTCTTCTCTTGAAATGGTAAGAAATTACTTCAGTGTTAACTGAAGATCTCTATTTTGTTTCTAAAGCTTAAATTTGAATACAAATTCGATAGAAATCAACCTCTCTCTCTCCCCCTAAAAGTCCTCTAGAGAATTATGGCCAAAATCCACAGCTAAGATATGCCTAACTTGGCAGGTTATTTATTGCTTTATTGATTAACATTCAGGCAACAGCAGCACTAGTGAAACACTGAGTTCAGTTTTCTGTCTCTTTACTCTTCTTTTTCTCTCTGTGGATTACCGTGGGTATAATCAGTAGAAGGTGTGAATTGTTCCTGCTATCTTGTGTCTCAAAGAACACAATCAAGATTGTAGGCTACTTAGCTGTACTTGCAACATATCATTTCTATAATGAACAAAAAAATTACTGGAAAAACTTTCTTAGCTGGTTTATTTGAAAGATTTTTATTATTATCATTCACACAAAATATCAGGTGTATGGTAGTCCAAAAAATAAAAGCACAAAACCAAATTTTCTGTTAAAATTGCTGGTTTGAACTGATGGTACAGTTTCGGTTTGGTACAGTAGCATTAGAGGTATTGGTCTGCCAGAGTCAGCACGTGCAAGAGTTTGCATAAGACATACTCTCCATAGGAATAATTTGCAAGAACAGAAGAGCGGGAAGTTGGTTGAAGTTAATCACTCTCTCTCCCTTCTATCTAGAAGTCTGGAAAAAATTCCATAGATAAATGAAAGTGAGAAAGACAAATGTGCTCTGTTGAGACGTTTGTATGAAAAGTACGAACAGGACAGGTTAGACGTGTGAGGTGGAACTGCATACTGCCCTGAATCGTGGTCTTGTCGTGGTAATGCCACGACGGGACACAGACAATTCTGAGGATTATATCTGGCTATAATATATGTAGTATAATATATTAAAAGTTGAGATTCATATGTGCCACATAATTGAGCTAGTGCCACTTTTACGAATACCTCAGCCCTGCATGGAGACATCCTAACCCGTATACATTATGTGCAATAAGTCAGGGGATTCTGCAGCAGCCTCTTTTTCTCTCTCTCTTTGAGAAAGATGTAGATGCTAAGATCACCATCTCATACACAAAACTGAAGGATAATATTCTCTTTAGTACAATTCTCAAAAGCACAAGCTCCATTTTTTAGCCTTTGTACAACATGTGCAAGATCTAAATCTGGGCAAGTTCAATGAGAAGTCACTAAGTTGCAGCTTAAAGCAGTCACTACCAGAACCTGGGCAGAAGGTTCAGGCTGACCCCAGGACTTAGTTTCTACTGTTGATGCCAATATATTGAGTAATACTGGAAACACGCAGTTCTTCCTCTGACCATCTGCCATGTTGCATGCCAAGTCCTACAGAGCGATTCCTGGGCTTTCAGGAGGCTGTGCTAAAAGGTGGGTTTCTGCGTAGCTGCTTCTCATGCTCCTGAAGCCGGCGGTTATTGTATTCATTTCAGTACGAAAGGGTCCGCAAAGCTGGTTGCTTTTAGTTAGATTACCACACTCCAGCTTTCGGATCAGATCCAGTACATCGGATCTGATGTACTCAGATGTTGGGAGTACATCCAGGACGAAGTGTGAGCGACTAATGGTAGCACTGAAAAAAGACCAGAGCCTAACAATAAATGCACGATGACATGAATAAACACTGCAAGTCCTTTTTAGCAGGTATGTCAGAGGGACACGGGACTGAACTCGTTTGAACAACGCAGGCATGTCACTCGAATAGGACCCGCGATGTAGTCGGAGTAGTTGCTATTTGGAACAAATTATACACCATACTTGAAAAGGTGAGATGCTCTGTTATGCCCCAGATAATGAGGGCAATATATAACCAGGCTATCGTTTAACATGTACCAGAAGTATTTAAACAGGAAGACCAGAGGAAGCTTTCCCCATCAACCAAAAAGTATGGTGTAGAAGAAAAGAGATCAAAGTGTCTCCCTGGCTCATTTTAAAGACTGTGAATTAGCACTGAGCAAGGTGTTAATTAAAAAACAATCTGGAAGAAAGTTTCAGGATTTGCATTTTGCAACAAAACTTGACTCCAGTCAATTGAGAAGTTTATCTCGGGTTAAGAGAATTTTCCTATAAGCCTGGCTTGGTGTGTGTTTCAAATAAATGATGCAAAACAACTATCAGCAAGGATCAATGTGTTTGTCACATCAAAACTGCACTATGCGATTTACATTACTTGGGACTGACAGTAGTCTGATTTATCAGAGTAGCCCAGACATAAAAGCCTCATCCTGGAGTTCTGTCTACAATTTTTCTAAACCATCTGTGGAGAATATTTTGTACCTTTTCTCCCTGTCACACTGTCTTTTAAATATACAAAGCAAAAGACTAAGTAGAATTGCAGGGGAGGTTTTAAGATCCAGTTGGTCTTAAATCTGTTGCCTGGGTGCTGTCTCTGCTTTTTGCTGTGCTTGAGATGGGTCTATTGAGTAACTTGCAGTTCTCAGCTACGTTGGTATGAAGAGAGACGTGCTTCCAGAAAACCGGTGAGCTGCTTCATCTTTGCTTGAAACCCAAGGCCATTTATTTAAAAAGATCTTATCTCTGAGCCAGTTAGAAAAAACACTGGTAGTGAGTTGGGATGACAGGAGGGACATCTGGTTTGCATTGTGTTCCTCACAAATTTCCTGTAAGGCGCCGCAGAACTTGTTCGGTTCCTCTGGGCTGAGGCTCCATGTAAGAACAAGAACGCTCTTTTCTCGTCTTTCTGCGTCTTATTTCTGAAGCCACTAGGAATTAGGTGAAAAGAGAAACAGGGAGACACTGGGTGCTGGGTTTTTGAGAAATGAATAATAAAGCACTTAAATGTTCAGAGTGTGGTACAGTAAATTTATTGGAAAAGACAAGCTAGTAAGTGTTGCACATAATTAATGCACTTGTGCTTTTCTACCATCGTTTCTACTGTGTATCCATGTTGGATCTCACAGGAGACACTTCTTTTCTATTAGCTGAATTTTAACTAGCGTAGCTTCCCGACACTGTGTGAGACTTATGATCCCATCTCTTTTCCAGTGTCTCTATAATTAAGCAAACCTAGGGGTAAGATTTAGTCAAATGATGCTGAAATTAAACTCATTCCACATCTTCTGAAAGACTCCAAACTTTATTGAAGCTAGGATATCGAATGTAAATGTGCTGCATTTTAGCCTGCTTTATTTTTCCTTTAAGGGTGATGGAAGGAAATAATTTTTAGTGCTTCTGAAAAGTAACAGATCCACAGCAGTAGAAAACAGCTCCCCTCTATACGAAGCCTCCTATGTATTATTTAGGATCCAGAGATGCCATTACATCTTTCCATCTATTGCTACGCTTATTGGAGCATGTATTAATGTATTCTGCTGTAAAAGACTATGATGTAAAGCACTAGATGAACTTCAGAGCTTGTAACTGTTCACATGCTTTATTGCCTCGGTTTGAAGTGGCTCCAGAGCTGCTTCTCTGCACGATGAGCCTGTTGATTTTGCAGTATCTTTAGAGTGCAAGTTGGAGTCCTTTTTCCTGCTGCTTCAACATGTAAAAAGGTTGCTGTTATTGCCTGTTTTATTACCATCTTTAGTATTGTTAGGATAACAATACTACCTGATGAAAGAGAGTACATCATACCATTGTGATGGGCTAAAAACTGTTGTATTTTAGCAAATGAGTAAATGGGATTGTTCATTCTTCCTCTTGCGAAGCAAGTGGGGAAAATATCCTTTGTAAAGTGCTTTGAGATCTGCAAATACAATGTGAAATGTACATGCAAATTGCTGTTTGTAAATATAAAAAATACAGGTAATTCAGAGTTAAGTACAGAATCACTGTAGATATTAGAATAAAGAAGCCCATATTTCATTAAGTCAGAAAATAAAAGTTCTGGAGGAGGCTAATAAGTCCAGCAATGCCTTCAGTGAGATGTGAGTCACCGTGCGTTGGAGAAGGATGTTTTGAAGTGCTGATAGTGGCATCATTTTGAGGCATCAACTGGAGAGTGTTAACAGCAAAATTATGGCTGAACTTCTCAGAGTGGCCACTGTGGAGTTGACAATCCCGCTGCAATTATGAGATCATAGAATCTTGAGATGCAATGTAATTTCTCTGACTGGCTTTGGAAATCTTAATATTTTCCTTTCTTGAGCATCACTTTATCTGTGCTGCTTTTATTTTTCTGTTTTCTCCATTCTTCCCTTGCACTTATGCTGAGTGGCTCTGAAATACCATTCAAACTTAGCATTTTAGGGAAATCCAGTTTAGGCATGATGCTGAGTCCAGAACATTACCAGTAACTCACTAGCAGAAACCTGAAGTCTTTTGGCGATCTTTGCTATGGCAGAAAATATTTAAAATAAGCACTGTAATAAACTGTTGATTGTCACAGTTATCCCAATACTGATGTACTACTTTTCTGAGGCTGGCTTTTACTGTAACAGCTGACAGCAAGGTTTTATTCTCTTATGAAAAAACTGCAATGACATTGGGTCTAAAACCAGCTGGAGATCTTAATTTGATTTTGATTGGCTTAAGGAAGTTTCTATAGTTATAAACCAGGAATTTCAGACAAAGAACCCAAAAATATCACAAACTTGGGGTAAATAATGCCTGGAAATACTAGACAGATGTGACTCTGTGCAAGATCTGACAGCCTTGAGTAAATGCTGGGTTCAGAGCTCCTCGTAGTAAGCGGGTGTCTTTCCATTTAATTCGATAGAGGTGCCAAAGGGAGAGCAGAGCAGTCCTCACCACCTGCGAAGCTCAGTGGCAGTGGATGAAGAGTGCCCAAAGTTAACTAGTCAAGTCAGCTTTAGGTTTAAGTTCCGTGGGGACCTGGCTCTGTGCGTTTCCACACAAAAGACAATAGTTGCCTGCAATAAAAGCAGCATCTGTGAGCTATTTCAGCCTATTTCAAGGGAAAACAGAAAGTGTGAAAAACCAGCGTGTTTCAGTTACTGGTGGTACTGCATGCAATACACTGATGTTTCTACCTCAGATAGGAGTTAGAAGCTAAAGTATAAAAGCAGTAAATTAAAAAAAAAAAAAGGCAAATAGTAAAAGTCATGGATATAATGTAAAATATTGTCATCTATATATCAAAATTGTGAAAGAGGTAATATGAACCTGAAAACTTTCAGCTGCCCAGTTTGTTGGAATGTGGAGCCAGCCACTAAAGGAAGGAGTGGCATCAAAGAATTCCAGTACTGGGATGTGTCTATGCCTGAAAAATGTAGCATGCCCAGATTTATCTAGCATCTGGTTGGGCTAACCATAATGGCATTACTTCCAGAGTTGAGAAGACTATTGCATCAGGTGGTGGTTTTCTTCTTATTCTTCAGGACTCCCCGATACTACAGCACAGGGGTTGAGGAACACACTATGGAAGTTTAACGTAGATTTTTATGCCGAGTTTATGAAAGCAAAATCTGCAGTGAGGAGTTGCAGCTTGTTCCAGTTGCGCATCCTACCTTCATATATCCCCAGGATCCTGTCAGGCAGAGTGATTGACTTCTGAATCGTAGTGCTAGCCAGCAATCCTAGGGATATCAGGTGGTGCAGCAAGTCTTTTCCACCTTCCCAACATCCCCTTCCTACTTGTCAAGGAGCCGGGGAGCTCGCAGAGCTGCACGTGAGGGAGCGGAGGGAAGCAGCAGTGTCCAGTGCAGTACTGTCCTCTCCCTCGTCCCGCCACGGCTTCTCATACCTCCTCAGAATGGTTTCCAAGCTCTCTGCTTGGAGGGGAGGGAGATGACTGTGTTAGTTTTGAAGTGACTGTTGCTGTGAACACCATCGCTGGAAAACCAGCTGCCAGTTAACAGATGCAGACACTCGCAGTACTGAACTGAATGGAAACTAAATTAATGTAAACAAAAAATGATGTTGCCTATTAAACTGACTTTTTAACTTTCTGCACAAATTTTCAGTTCATTATTGCCCAAGCAACTGCATTATTCCGTAGTACTGTATCAGGAACTATCTTTCCTAAGGTGATGCTTCCTCAAAGCGAGGGCTGGAGGTAGCTGCCGCGGGGTTCAGCTCGGAAGTGGCAGTGTGTCAATCGGCAGAAGGGCAACAACTGTATTTCAGGTAAAACTACTCCAGCTATCTGCCCTTGTGAGGGTACGGGTAGAAAATTGCCTGTATTTTGACCTGCTGCTGCTGTCTGAAAGGCATGACAAACTGAAATGGACACCCTGATCACATAGGTAAGGAAAGCCATTTTTCATGCAAGGGAAACACCATAAATGATTCATAGTACCCATATTTCTCACAGTTATTTCCTGTGGGTGTAGAAAAGCAGGGATTAGAAATGAATGACAATGCTTACTGCTCATAAGGGGTTTGCCTGGAGGTGACTTTACTTCTTTAAGCTTTAAAATTAACTCTATAGATGCCAGTCCCAAGAGCTAAAATCTGAAAATTCTCCATGAGCTTCAGATAGACAAGACAGGAAAGAAGTGCAACAGGAGGGAATTAAACATCATGTGAAAGTATTTTGTACCACGCAGAGTGTTTTAAAAAGTGCAAGTGTCGTAGGACTAGCCTGCGCTGCTGCGAGTGCTGAAGAAAGCAGCAGTTAAGACGTGGGAGAGGACTATAAAAATTGGGTAGCAGTTGTTGGTATTCAGCAGAACTTCTCCAGACGACATCTGCCTTCTGGAGGTTGAGTCCATCATGGTCCTTCAGTCTCGGGGACCGCTGGTGGATGAAAGCTGGTGGTGGGGAACGGGCTGTGAGAAGTCAAGGGCTGGCAACCAGGGTCCTGGTTGAGCGACCTTATGTGGAGCCTGTGGGGCTCTTTGGGTTTTGTTTTGTTTTTGAAATAAATTTCTCTCTCAATCCACTTTTCAAATTGACTCAATCTCAGTAACCTGGAAACAGCAACACAGTACCAGTCTCTGAACCAGCTACCCCACTTTCCCCACTTCGTGATGGAGGGATAGGAGCTGACCTGCTAACTCTGATGTGGATGAAACTACTCACTGAACTTTCTCTTCGCTGTGCCTATCTGTAGGATCAGGGCCAGTAAGCAAATGGTCTTTTGTTATTCGTGTGGGAACAGAAATTTTAAATTATTTTTTCCCCAATGTTATGTACAGTCTGAGAGACAAACAACGCTTAAGCCCAAGTCTCCTGAGACCCACTCAAGTACTTCAGCCACAGGATGAATCCTATTTCTCTGTAGTGCAAGTACAGTTTAAATGCAAAACAATACGCATGGGGATGGGTGGAAAAACTGTCCTTAATTTTAATGGAGATTTATGTCGGATAATATAGCTGATATTGGACTATCTCCTGAGGGAGAGGAAATATTGCCAAGAATAAAAATGTGCAGGAAAAAGATCATAGATTCTATCAGTGAGCAATTAGGAGCTTTGCAGACTCTATATGTCTTGCTTATACCTCTGAATGAGAAGTATATGATATATTAGCTATATCTGCCCAGACTCCATAATCTCTGGGGAGTTGGGTACTGCAACCCACTGTTCGTTTAAAAATCTTTTGATTGTAACTTTCACTGTTTAAAAAAAAAAAAAGTACACCTCTCAAGTAATGAGAAACTACTGGAAAGTGTTGGAAAATGGGCTTGTTTTTATAATTTAATGTGTTAAGGAGTTTGGCATTTGTAATCAAAACCTTTTTCAGAGCCTTGCTTATCCCCTTCCTCCCCATCGTTCTGTGTGTCAGCACCAGAAACCCACTAGTTTTCAGTCTTACATTTCAGAAGACCTCTTCTCAGAGAGCTTTCATCATTATGTGCAGGATGCATATTCAGCAATCAAAAGCTGTCATTTGCTCCGTAGAATAGCTTTGGTAATGTCTTAAATCTGTCCAACTAGTGTGGACAAAACTTTTATTGTGCAAAAAAAATTTAATTGGTGTAATTCTCAGTAAAACCCCCAATAGCCATGAGAGTTAGGTTATGATGCAGCTTGATGCGTATGCACTCATACCCCATGAAGTTCCAATGAAAATGTCACACAAAAGCCACCGCCTTTTCCGTAGAAATTTTAGACCTAACTTCCTTCATGCCTGCACTTTCAAAAAGGATTTTGCTGGCACTGGAGAACTCTACCATTCAGGAATAGCTCAAGTTCAAGCAGGCCTGAGATGTCCATATGTTTAAAGTTCTGTTAATCGTAAAGCAGATTAAGTTGCCTTTAATGTCTAATTTAAATTTCCTACGCTGAGCAGCTGCTGAGCTGCTCCACAATGGTTGCACATCGCTAAATATCAATGTACTGCAAAATGAAAGATTATATATGTTTATAAGCTGTCCTAGTTATAGCTGCTGCACAGTCACCGTAGTGTTGGAAAACTCATCTCAAAGCAAAGCTTAAAGCTGAAATCCTTCGCTGTAGAAAAGAAAGTAAACAATTCCTTTTGGTATCTCCTTATATTGTTAATTCTTGACAGAATAGCCTTTTTTCAGCAAATTGATTTCTAATGGGATGAACTATATCGCTTTTCTTGTATTTTTAGGAAGTATGTGCCTTAAGTGTGACTTAAAAATAAAACAAAATTTCAGAGAACTTATCCATGTGAAATTTTAGTATATGCTTTTTAAATTCTGCTATGCCACGGTGTTTTCCCCTAGGGAATAAGGACGAGAAATAAGATTAGTCCCAATATTTGGTTTTATTACCAAATGTTTAGTGGTTGTTAAGATGTTGGTATTTAATGGTTCCCACGATATGCTGGTTTCCAAGATTCGGAGAGTACTGCCTAAATAATTAAAGAAATGCTGCAGTATCTGCTGTAAGTGTTTATGATCTCCTCATTTGTCTTTTCCAGAACTTGAAGACAGCTCTGAATGACACCATTTTGTGTTGGTCCTTTAGGGAAATAAATATAAGCTTGCTCTAGACAGATATATTTTGATAATTCATTTTTACATTTATGTTTAATGAAGAATTTCGGGATGCCATTCTGGGGTATCTTTTTGGACTTTAATCCATCTCCTTTAGGAAAGATGTCTTTTTTTTAAGGATGAGTAAATCATTGCTTTATGTCAAACTTGATATGAGTGTAATACAACAGCTAATGAGCTATTTGTTGTGTTCTAAATTACGATAGCTATAAATTATTGTTTCACATGTTATTTAGGCTGCTGGATTTAAACAGGTAATAGCTTATTTGCAAGGGCTTTGCACCAACAAGGAAGAGTCCTTGTGTAAAGTCAGTCATATCATATTTTTAAATGCTCTTTTAATACAGCAGTACTAGAACAGGCTCTAGGCAAAGAAAGTAGACATAGCCAGAGAATGATAGAAACTTAAAGCAAATTTATCTCAACTAATCTATGCTGTTACATTTTTCCCTGTTCTCTTATCGATGCCTCTGGTTTTCATGTGCCACATGTTCAATGCCCAATATATAGAGACATCTAGAGTGAAAAATCCCACCAGAGTTGGGGCAAAAAATCTTGATCACCTTCAGGAAATTAAAAATGGTTTTGGTTTGTTTGCTGTTTTCTGGTTTGTTTTTTTTTTTTTTGCTGTATATGTTCTCCAGAATATCTTCATTATATTAAAAAAAAATTGTTACATTTTGTAAATATTTTATCTGAGTGATTTGATCTGGTGCAGAATTTCTGAACGAAACGATGTGTTCCCCGGAGTCTGTTTTCATCTTTGTAGGCCTTGATCTTAAAAAGACTTAACTTCACATGCTGCGCTGGTACTTGAGTATAAATCCTGTTGATTTACTGTGCGTATGTATGCACTTAGAGTTTGGAAAATTAGGACATTAACGGTCACATATTCTTAAGATGGCATTTAATCAAAGAGCTGTATCTATGTACCAGAAGATAATTTTCCCAAAATCACAACACGTGCAGGCAGAGGAGAATGTGTACTTTTTTCTTTGTAGCTCTTGACAAACAGCAATACAATTTTCAAAACTTTAATTTGTTTAGTGCCGTACTTTTCCTTCCTTCCAGATTGCTGGGGTTTTTTTTAAACTATTATTATTTTAATGGCTTTGCCTTACAGTTGAGAAAGAGAAAGGCTGGTTCAGCGTATTGCGCCAAGCGCAATAGTGGTGAGACATGCACAAACACAGGCAGAGACAAAGCTCAAGGTTAGTTTATTGTATGCAAATATATGAAACTGCTGTGGCCTTCCTTCAATTGCTGTGTACTTCTGTCTTCTAATCCAGGTTATCTGTGGCCATTCAGAAATCACATGAGAAATTTTTGAATAGGCAGACTGACAATAGAAATGACTACAAAGAAGTCCAGATGTTCACAAATTGCATCTTGCTGGCACAGCTACTTATAGGTCTAATAGAAATGTCAGTCATGGTAGCTGGCAGGATAGGTTTTATTTAGGGAAATCAGGATTTCTGAAGTCTGTTGCTTTTTCCATCCCTGCTATACTCAAGCTTCACCAAACAAAACATGTATTAAAAAACATTACACAGTATGAAGTCATTGCTCTCTTTGGACAATGGGTCATGACTGCCCAGGTGTAGAGTGGATATTCCAAATGATGATCCTGCCCCAAAATTAGAGATCTCCCTTTCCTCTTTCCGATTTCATATCTATTTGTCAGAGCACGATTTCTCTTTGCAAGAGACTGGCACATTTTTGATGGTTTATTTTTCCTCGTTTGGGGGTCTGGCTCATGTTCAGACAGGAAAGAGAGCTTGCTTTGTGATTTTGTTTTGCCTTTTTGATTTAGACCCAGGAGAGCAGAGCTTTTCAGATCAAATGAGATTTGCCCTTAGTTAAACTAAAATGCCGCTTGCTTGAATTGTGAGATGTATATAGCTTCTAAAATAAAAGTAATGTACGGCTTCTCTGTTTCAAACCTGTCTAAACCCTTGTTGAATTACTCTGGGTCTGATTCTGGATTCCAGTACCGCATTTACAGTCTTTGTCTAATTACACTTTAAGGTCATAAACAATACAAGGGGAAATACACAGTTAAGAGAGAAGATTTCTATCCAGTATGCTCCTCAGTAATGAAATTCAATGGAGTATTGCTGGCAATGACTTTTATTCTTATATGCATTTACCATGTTTAACCACATTTATTTAGCTTTTCAATACCTTATCCTAGCCAGTGTTTTACTCTTTTTTACTTCTTTTTTTTTCCAGTTTTGTTGTTTTTCTGTGTAAACAGAATAGAAGTCTGAAAGACTTTGGAAGTCGTATTTGTGTTTACAGGAAAAATCACAACTTGTCCATTCTTCAGCTGAATAATCCATTGAAATTGCAAATTGTTTTCGAATGATCCAGCTGAATCTCCAGATGTTCCTCTAACTGCAACCAGAAAAGCTGTATTCAGTCACACACGTAACTCTCAAAGCTCATTTGAGAAGCTTAGATAATTTATTAATTCACCTGAATTGTTTCTTCCACCTCTGAATTTAATCTGATGAAAATTCAGCTCTCTTAAATGTGCCTTATTTTTGTCCTCTAGGAAAACAAATATTTGTTTGCATACAAAAGCTGCACTTAGCTGTGGTAAATGGTTTCTTTGAATCATGGACAGAAGCTTTATGTGGCTTCTTGTGATTCCACAGGAGTCTTATTTTCATTTACTGCCCTACTAATCATAAAAAGTTGGCAGTCACCGGAAAGCAAAGTGACTAATGTCATCTCACTGTTCTTCACACCACAGCAAGAAGCATATTCCTTTGATCCAAATTGCCATTAGAATTGCTGTTCAGATAACAACAGTGGGAGATTTAGCTCAGATAGTTGGAAGAAACTCCATCTCTAAGGGTGCATGAGGACTTGCACAAATAATGCAGGGAGCTTGTTATATCTCTTGTACTGGAGTTTTTAAAGAGAGGTTAGAAATATCTCAGAAAAGGGTATAGTTGACCTTGTTTTGTGGTACCAACGATTGGCAGGATGACTTCTAGGAGCCCTGTGCAGCTCTGTATTTACACAGTCACGTGCTGGGTATGACATGGATTGAACTCCAGGAAATAATTATATGGCACTCGTAGCATCGTGGTATTCAAAACTTACCTGCTTTACATCATGGACTGTTCTGGGTCATTTCTTCTGTAGGTACCAGAGCACCTACGGCTTTCTCAGATGCCGGTACTGCAGTAGGACTGCATTTATCTATGCCAGCACTGCTTTGCAGTATGCGCTGAGAGTCTGTAATCACCCCAAGAGGAGGAAATGACAACTCAAAACTCAAATATCCCTTCTGCTGTGACCGTGCGTGGTACAAGGTGTTTTTAGAGTGGTAGAGACTACACTTCTTGGTCATGGGAACTTGGATTTAATGCATCCAGAAACAACTGAAACTATTCACATGCTTGTTCCACGGTTTTAGAACAGAACTGGTTTTGCCTTGCCTGTTTTACATCGGCTACATGCACCACACCAGCGCGCTGAAGCTTCAGTTTAATTCACTTGTCCTCAAGAGGAGCATAAAAGCTTGGGTATTGAGAGGCCGAATTTTGAAGTGCACTCCAATCTGAAAATACTTTCTCTTTTATGCATAAGTGTAACGCTGATATGCATTCAGCAAAAACATTGCCATTTCAGTTGCATCTAAGGAGAATAAAACATTGGAAGCAGCCACAGACGTGACAATTACTTTTTCCTACTTTCTGACTTAGCGTAATTATCGACTATGGATAATTAAAGCTGTTGGTAGTGGTACATTCAGTGAAAATAACTTCTAGGTTAGGTAATGCATTATGTGATGATTTATTTAGCTTGATAAAAAACACCACCACAGAGCCTTATTTTGAGAGGCAAAAAGAAAATTAAGGCTATTAGTTTCCAATCTGAAATGACCACCTCTGCATTTTGATGCAGAGGAAACTAATTACGGACCTGTGTTCAAAAAAGGAGCACTTCAGCCCATGTAAACACCAAACAGTCAGACAAGGTTTTTGAATGGGGTTCTAGGAGCTGATGAAAGCATACGGGTGTGTAATTAAGGCTAGAGAGGCTCAGAGCAGCTTTGGAAAGGGAATGCTGCTGAGCTCCCAATAAAAAATGTAAATCTGTGCGTCAAAAATAACCTCTCCCACTTATGTCAGCCAAGCAAGGTGTACGGATTGGAGTCTGGGTGTTCCTGAGATAGCTGCCTCTGTAAATAAGGGAAAGGCATTAAGTTTTCCTAGGACATTGGAAGAAGTGAGGACATACATATTTAATGAAGCGTTTTTATGTCACGATGATGATGATTTTTTTTTTTAAAGAGAGCTTATCTAAATATTAACCTTACTTCTGAAACAGCCTTATCACGAGATACTACAGCTGAACGGGTGATGGTGTGTGTCAACTCTATTTTTGCTGCACACAGTGTATATACTTCAGTTGTAATTTACAACAATGGAGGTAGGATTTTAAGCTACTTTCAATAAAATATATTCTTGGGCATCCTGCTGCTGGCCCATTTGTCTCATTATATTAGGTCTGTTTAAAAAAAAAAAGTCTAAATAATGAAATAGCAGCTAAAAGAACTGCATTAAAATCAGCCTGTGTTTAGCACTCTTAAGTTTCAGAATGGCATCAGAGAAGCAAGGACAGTTACCTGCTGACATTGGGTTTGATAGAGGAATGGGAAAAAAAAAATTGTCTGTGCTGCTAGGAGCTAATACCAGAATCACTGGGGGCTTGTGGATGTCTACAGGAAGGATAAGAGAAAACAAACTGCTCGGTATGATTCTGGGTCCAGAACCTGGACATGGTAGGGAGAATGGAGGCTAACAGAAGTGGTGTCACAAGAAGTTGTTTTTCAATCATGTGTGCCGTCACCTTTGCGGAGTTACTAGGATGAAACAAGCAACAACGCTACACAATCCCACAAGAGGGGGAGATGGGGAAAGGAATCGGCTGTTTGGCATGAGCGTGGAGAGGCAACAGCAGGCAGCCCCGGCTGCGGTGGTGAAGCCGCTGGACCCAAGGGCTCTGCGTTGCCCAGTCGCGGGGGTGCCGATGGCCATGGAGAGGCTCCGAGATCCTTGTGAACGGACAGAATACCGTTGGCGCCTTGCTCGTATTTGAAAATTCATGTTACGTTGACGCAGATGGATTTGTCTTGGTGTTATCAGCCTGGGAGAAATGATGAGGGAAACCCTAAAGAGGAATTAGCTGCTAGTAACAGGCGGTACTGGTTGTGCTGTGAAGGGATTTAGGCTAAATGATGCTCATCGGCCGGGACTTGTGCTTTGAACTCAGGTTGCAGGCAGACTCGGGCCCTGTCTCACAGCCGGGACTATCTGCCTGCTCTGCTCGTCTGGACAATAACCTGCCGCCGCTGGCAGTAGCCTGCGAAGCTGAGTGGTGTGTTAACGGATCCCTGCATGCGGGCAGGCTGGCTTTGGTAAATCATGGGTAATTACTCCTGTAGGTGCGTAGAGTGGTTTATATTGTATATAAAGCATTCCACAACGAGAGGATTCTCCCCACCAGCCTTCCTGTGCTCGGCTCGTGCTGGAGGTCAGTGAAGTAGGAGCAGAACTGGGTGTAGCTATAGGCCCTGCTTTGGTGCTTCCCCTAATTTGGCAGCTCTGCCTCTTAAAACTGCGGTGTAGATGCGCTGTTCCTGTGCAAAGCAGTTACACTGTGCCTTACCCCTCTTTTGGCATTCTCACAAAGTAGTAGCGTCGCTGCAAGAATGCTCCCATTTTTGGTTCAGTTAGCAGATCTTTGGCTCTTAGCCTGAAGACTTTCATCACAGTTTTAATAAGTATAATCTTAGGAGTTTAGAACATATGAACTAACGTGGGAAATAAAGGGTAATTCATCTTGCAGTCATAAATGAGCTAAATGTCCCCTCGCAGTCAGTTTGATCTTTCTTTCTGGCTAATATACAAGGTTTCATTGCTCCCCGAACGCAAGGCGAGACAGATGGCAGGTGGAAACAAACGCCAACACAGAACATCCCAACACCGCCATCCCTGCGGTGTTTTGCTCAGCCACGTCCCTGGATGTTTGCATTTGAACACAGGGGCACCTACATGTGTACGTTCTGTATTCTGGCTATACGGGGAGAGGACAGATCTGCTACGTCTCTTCGTTTTTACGGAAGAAATTGGTGATTTTATTTTCCGTAACAGCAACCATTTCAAAGAGTTCATTTTGTCCTCATGAGATTATTTTTGTGTCTTTTCCAAGTTGTGATCGTGTTACAATTCAATGAACGTAATCTGTATTACATGTTACAATCACTATGTGTTCAGAAATACATTCTCTTAATCCATATTGTATTGTCAGTTGTGGAAAAGATATGTTTCAAAAGACAATACGTGTTATTGTACTGCTACTAATTTGAAATCAAAAACTTGGATAGACTTTAAATTTCAGACCAACAACATGTTAACAGATTTTCCCCATACTCATCATTACTTGGCAAGATTCAAGGTCTGGATTCTGTAATGTATTTCGGTATTACTTGGCATGTGCCAGCAAATTACTAAGAAATTAGAACGTGGCTTCAATAGGGAATAGATTAACAGATTATTTATATCATAAGAGTTTACATCTACCAACAAGTGAAGTGTTTCAGAGCAAAACAACCTAGTGTTTAAATAAGGTGAACAAACACGTTGTTCATAGGTTAACCAAAGAATAAAGAGGACTAACTGTATTTTAGTGTGTTTCTCATGAGTATGATATGACATATCCTCGTATGTCTTACTCCACTGAAAAAGGAGCTGTTCAACGTCTTAAGAATCAACTTTGTGTAGAAAAGCTTTATTTGACAATTGCCCTGAAATGTTGTTCTCCCTCTCTCTCCCTCTCGTTTCTCTTTGTCCTAGCATGTTTTTCACTGGTAATAGAAATGTTAGAGGAATAAGAAGAGTCAGGAAAAAAGGTGCTTTTCCAGAATATTTTTGTTATTCATGTTATTTCTTGTTATTCAAAATCATTTGTTTCCAAACCCTATATGAAACGTTACAGTAGAAAGAGATGATGAGCCTCATTTAGAAGTAGTAAGTGGGGCTAAGGCACCTATGCACTGCTCATTTGCACTGGAGTGCATTTTACGTATTTTGAATAACACATTTTTTTATTGGCAGCATATGATGTTTAAAACCTATCCTACAGCCTTTCAAAGATACAGCAAATTCACCCTCCAGCCTGGGTCTGGCAGTAGATACCCATACAATGCTTGCCCTGAATTTGAGGATTTATATTTTATTTCCTTAAACAGCTTGCACAGTGCAGCCACTGCAGATGTGTACTGTGCAAAAGAAAGAAGTTGGACAAATTCTTTGATGTCTCCCTACACTGTTATAATTCTTGCCAGAATAACTATTTATCAGCAAATGAATTCCTAAAGGAGAAGCAGCATATTGGATTTCTCTGCATTTTATCTTTCATGGAATATAGCAGAATCATCAGTATAGACATCACTGGAGAGCGGGGAGGGACTTGGTGAACTGAGAGTTAGCTTGCTGCAGAAGCTCATGTTCTTATAGTTAAAAGGCTAACAAGTTTTCAAAAGTCACAGTACTTATTTTTCCTAAAGAAGCTGACGCACGGATATATTCTGTTGCGAGGGGAAGATGCTTATCTAAAGGAGTAGACCTTTCTGAAGTTGCTGGTAGTAAAGAAATGTGCCAAAATAAAGTTGGCACAGTTGTTCCATGTGTGTTAATATTGAGGATTTAAGGACACCCGTTACTTCAAAAAATCTTCTTTTTTTTTTTTTCATGGGCAGGGCCATTCAGTTGCACACGACCTTGGTGCCGTGTCTCTTGGGGTGTCTGGGGGTGTCCAGTCATGTGACTCAAATCCACAGCTGCCTTTAGCTACCAAAATTAATGAAAGGTCTGAAATCTGCCAGAGCAGGTTGCTTTGCTAGTTGTTCCTGTATAGGACAGAAGGGATCAATCAGATAACTCTCAGACACACTTCCAGCTCTATTTTTCTCACCTGTTTTGAGATAAAAAACAATCACTTACCATGATACTCATTGCCTGGTTTTGTTTTTTAAAAAAAATATATATATTTTTTAAATCTTCTGAACTTGCATGACCTGAGACCCAGAAAGAGTTGTCTGTGGCTGTCTCAGTACACAGAAAATTATTAAAACGTGGAGAATTCTACATCATGTTAATTAAGATGAGAATTTTAGACTTTTTTTGCTGTAGGAGATGAGAGATTGCATTGTAGTCACTCACCTTTAAAGGTTTCTTTTGTCTTGTGGTCTTGATTTTTTTTTTTTCTCTCTCTTGTAAAAGTTATGAAGCAGAGGAAGAGAGGTGGGAGGAGAATATATTGCAATCTCTGAATAGTATTTTTATCTAAATGCAACAAGTATCTTGCCAACCTCAGTAAAAGCTGAACTATGTTTTCTTGTTTTGATCTTTTGACCTTTTGATGCAAATTCGTCACAAGTTTCTTCTGAAAACCTCCTTGTGGCTTGGTTCTGTAATATTAAATAAGACCAAAAAACCCCATCACGCTTACATGCAGCGAACTAAATAAAAAAAATAATTTTACCTAACTTTTTGAAGTAGCAAAATGTCACGGCATCACAATGCCAGTAAAAGCTCATCATGTGTCTCAGCTATTAAAGACAGGTATTTTAATTTGACTTTGTGTAGTTTGCTTATTTGCTTCCTCAGTTTAGCTATTGTTTTAGAAATTTCTAATTTATGGC
>NW_010549696.1:0-25370 GCF_000687285.1 Phaethon lepturus
TGAACCCATGCTGGCTGGGCCTGATCCCAGGTTGAACTCTCAAGACAAACCGCTCTGTGATCTTCCCCAGTACGGAGGTCAGGCTGACAGGCCTGTAGTTCCTCGGATCGCCTTCCGGCCTTTCTCCTCTCTCATACTCCAAGTCTCTTTAAAATTTCACTTTGACACATATTATCTTCTGCACATTTTCTGGCTGGACTGCTTGGATCTAGTGATTAAAAGAAGACTTAAGCAGCAACCAAGACAAAAAGTAGGCCAGTTTTAATAATTAAGTGGACTAGATCTCAATCACCTCATGAAAGCAAAAAGGGTTTTTCATGAAGGACAAACCACAACAACTTTTTTTATTCATGGGGAGCTGTGTGATATGACTGTCAGAATGTGGTGAAACTTCACAGACACTGCTGTCTTTCTGCCAAGAGAGAATCTGCCTGAAAAACAGAGACATTTTCAGGAACAGTTCAGGTGACGATCTGTGGGTGTTTTGCTGTAGCAGCTTCAGACCTTGACATGATAATAGAAGTGAATGGAGGAAAGAAGTGGGTCTCTGAGTTTTTATGATTTCAGACCCTGTTGGCAGTAAAGTTAAACATGCTTTTAAAATTTTTCTTTAGCCTGCTGATGTTGGTCAGGTTAAAAATAATGAGTTTTGACACTGAAGGAACAGTGCAATTCCATTCTGTCTTTGTTTTTCTTAAATACAATGTTACAACATACTGGCTTAAATGAGAAATATGGATCGCAGCAGCAGAAGCACATGAAAGAAAAAACTGCTTAAAAGGCGAAATCTCTGTCTCCAAAAGGAACAGTATGAGTGACTGATTAAGCTGTGCAAAAAGTCACTGACCTAAACATTGTCCAGCTGCTCAACAAAACTGTTGTATTTCAACAGAAATTCAGGCAAAAACTTTTAAGCAAATATTAGAACTATCTGAAATGAACAAAAATACACATATGCCAAAACATTTATATGAATTTTTATACAAATTCTGAAAACATTTAAGAATGCTGAAGTAGCACCTTGAATGCAAGAGAAACCTTTAATAAGTTAATTATTGCAGACTGTTTGAAAACATTACAATAATCCTACTGGAAGATATAAAAGGGGTTAACCTTTTCACAGTTATATTTGTTAGCTAATTACCATCATATTTGACCTCATTAAAAGAAACAGTAATAAGCTATATGTTTTTACCCCATTTGGCTATTAATACAAAGATTCTGTGAACTTTCACACTGATATAAATGAAAGTTCAGTACACGGACACGCTTCACAATGAAATCTGCATCTTGAGTCACCAAGGGCAAAGGAAAGGAAGAATTTTAGCATTGCTGAGTAAAAAGGAATTGCTAATTGATGAGTCTGGTGCATGAGAAGGCACCTGGTCTGAATAAGTGGTATTTATGAATCTCCTGAGAGGTGATACAGTCCTTAAACTAGTAGGAAAAGTGTGAAGCTTGCATTTGAATAGGGAAGAAATAATTATATTAGGAAATATTAATAAGAAAGATTAAATATACCTAGACTTCCTGGAAAGTTCAGCTGTGGTGAACAGCTACAAAATGAACATACTCCACCAAGAAAGTGCTTTTTCTAATAAGTGCAATTAAAATATACAGTAACCTCGGAGAGGAATTCTTGATTGGATGACTCTCAGGGAAACAGTCCCCAGTAAGCTAGCTGATTTCAGGGAGAAAGAGTCTTTTCATTCTAAATGTGAGGTAAAAAGATCGAGATGAATTTTTCCTTCTTTTTTTTTTTCATCTTTGTCTTCTCTTTTAGGTATAGGAAATACATTTTTTCATTTGCATTTCACCCTGGCTTTAATTACATTAAGGATGATTTCAAGACAAGTAGCTGGTAAGAGGTCATTCCTTGGGAATAGGTTTTTCAGACAAACAAGGTATGGGAATACTTCAACAAATGCCTGACTCATGACAGCATTCCTCAGGGTACTACAAATATGCAGGTTGTGTACCCTCAGCAGTTGTATGGCAATCAAGCATCCTCTATAGGTTGATAATAAACACAAGGACTCTCTGAAATGTTGCAAATTAGCAAGAAACACACCTGCAAAGGTTCTTAGAAATGCTGTAATAAAGGAGCCAAGCTTGTAAGAGACCTGGCTGATTGGGAACTTTGTTGGGAACAAAAATTGAAGAGGCAATGGATTGACTTTGAAACAATAGAAAGCTTTTGCTTCTGTTAATCATGTAAACGGAAATCCAATCTTTTCATGTGTTAATTTCTTACATGGCAATAAGTTTGTTATCAGACATGAGCAAGTTATGAGACTTTTTTTTTTTTGCCTGTTTTAACACAGAAGACTTTGTCAATAATAGGTTTTGAATAAGAGATTTGATATTTTTAACATCATTTGAACCCTAAAAATGCTATAAACATAGAAGTGATGTATAAAAGAATAAATTAATGTTCACCACAAAGTAAAACAAATCTTTTGTGGGACTTGTAGAACAATGTATATTACAGCACATTTAGCCCATAATATAGTACATGTGAGGAAAGGTTCTTCAGAATTTTTCCCAAGGTCTTGCCTTTAATAGACATTGATCACCTTTTTCTGCCAAATTAAATTAACTTTAAATGCAAAAGGAAAAGATTTACTAAACTTCTATGAAAATTTGGCTCTATGTGATATTTTATTTTGTTCCAATAATAATGCGTGTTTAGTCTGCTTCTTTATTTATTTTGACTCTTAAGTATTGATTTTAGCAAAAGTGGTAGCTATTAGCTTGTCTCACTGGTTGATATGTAAGGACATAAAAAAAAAAATAGATTGAAAGTAGGATTTGTTGTTTCATAAGAAATTTTGAAAGAAACCGATTCCCGCTGAAGAAATAAACTATTTGAAAGACTGAAAGTTTCACTTTTTCACAGCCTCAGAATAAGAAAATTTCAACTCTAACTGGAAAGCTAGAAATGTAAGCAAAGAATTACCATTATTTTCATAACAATAAAAACTCCAGATAATTTTACATATATTTGGATTTTTAATTTAAAAAGATAACTAGTGCATCTTCACTGAGTCATCAAACATATCTCTACATTAAAGAGCATATTTCTGAGTTATGATCAAAAGATGTCTTAACACTAAATCAGAGTTACCCTTCTGGTTGAACACACTGAATGTTATAGCACATCATCATAGCAGAGAAGAATAAGGACAATTTCAGAGACGTGCGTTTTCATTGCATTTCTTTATGACTGCAGTATTTCCAGTGGAATATAGCCAACCTTTTCTTTATTAAAAAATAAAATTAACAGAACCAGGTATGGAAGATAATTTCTGGAAGAAATTATACAAAATAACAAAAGAAGATAATTTCTTTTTTTTTTTTTTCCTGGAACTTATAAAAACATTCTAAAAACAGTACCTTGGGGTCAGTGAATCAAACTCACCGCTGAGCACTGACCAAGTCAGAGATAACTTTTTCAAATAAGAAATTAATTTGGGGAATTTTTTTCTCATTATTCCATTTTTACAGGCTTTAAAGAACAGTTTCTCTTTCCATCTGAAGCTTTCTTTCTTTTTTTTTCTGTATCTATTCCCTTCTCGTTCTTTTACAGTATTTATTAGCAAAAGACTTCCTTTCCTTGAAGCCCCCTGAACAGGGAAAATATTGCTTAAGCTCTCCTTGTAGAAGTCTTACTGTTCTCATAGTTCTGTCATGATTTTCCTCTTTAGTTTGTATAAGAGAGGTAGAACACAGTTTTTATCACTGCTGTGCCCGCTTCCATGACAGTGAAGGTAAAATCTGCTTTGCATTATGATCAGCACAGATTGAGGTCTCTGCCTTCTCAATATTGTGCAATCAAAGGCAGAAACTTCATACTCTTTCTGCTAAAGTATACTGTATACTTATCCAGGCTTTGAGAAGAGGATTTAAGAGCTCAGAAGAAAAGGGTGAAGTTATGGGCCTACAACTTTTTCCAATCCCCCTAAATTCATTGATGCCTCATTGCTAAACCTTGGTGACACAGAAGAGCAAAGAAATTGTAACACAGAAATATTATTTTAAGAGAGATTTAATAGCATGGAAACTACACACTTTTAAAATAATATCAGCTAAAATTTTAAGTATTATAACATTTAGTCTGATATTACCTAAATTGTTTTAGAACAAACATCCACAAAGTTTAACTTTAAAAACTGTCTTTGTCACCCTTTTTTCTTCAGTTCTGATTTAAACTCCAGCGGTTTCCCAGGTATCACAAGCATCAAATCCTGTATTTTTATTTCTTTCAAAATATACAGAGTACTGCTCTTCAAACTAGCTATGTATTGCATTACTACTGTTTCTAACGTCATAACTTCATGTTCTCAGGTGTTTCTGCAATTTTCTGATCCTCTTTAAAATAATACTGGGGTAAGTCAGAGATGTGGAGGATCACAGATTGAAATTCTTTCATATATATCACATTTCACAAGGCACGTATAATACTTGAGTAGACTTCCTGGCACTCTTACGAAGCAGTAAGGTTAACCCCATTCTGCACGAGGAAATGAAGCTTGAGGGCCCATACAAAGAGAATCAGCAGCTGAGTGGTGGTTACAGATTAAGAGCCAGGTGCTCATTGACCTGTTTTTACTGTGTTAGAGGAACCATAAAAATCCCAGCTGGAGTCAGGAAGGATTTCCCTGACCCTGCAGTTACGGCCGTTGTGTGGCCGCGTGCTGAGGAGCCAGCTACGAGGTTATCGGCCTGACCCAGCGAGGCAGAGCGAGCAGCGCCGTGGCCGGGCAGGCGGCACCTGGCAGGGAGCGCCCCGGGCAGGGCAGCGGAGCCGCAGAGCGCTGCAGACGCAGGCGGTGGCGAGGCCGCTCGGCCTTCACCGGGCGGCTTTGATCTGGAAGCCAGGCTCAGCCTCTTGCCTACCCAGATCATGTTGCTTTTGACCAAAAAGGTACATTCCGCAGACGCAGGAAGCAGGTATGCAATGAGAAGGTAAAAAAGTGCTGTGTCTTATAAAACCCCACTGTTCATGGATGGAGGTAGACGTTATGAGAATGCCAGCCCTGCTCCTGAGTGGTAGCCACTCTACTCCTACAGAGAGGGAATTCCTCTCTCTGTAACTCACAGTGCCAGCCTTCCAGCCCTTTTTTTCTTGTCTGGGATATTAAAGCAGGCTCCCAAATAGACCAAACTGAACATCACTTCTAGCACTTTCCAGAAAATATAACGAAGAATGGAGCAGAATAAATGAATGGGCCAACAGTTGCCCACTTGCATCCACGGAGGTTAAAAAACTGCTTCAAGCTTCAAGTTTAGGTGTACAAAGTCTCCTTTTTTCCTTCTGAACAGTCCGTCAGTGTGCATTTCACAGGGTGCCTCATTAGGTTGCAGACCTGCTCAGAGTAACCTATGTGAAAAAAGCTGCTCAGACTACATTAACGAATGTGTAGGGTTTTTATCCTCCTGGAGGGGCACCTATCCCAAGGGCTCCATTTTCCAGTTCCCCTTGGCTGTGTGGAAATAATTAATTTAACTTGAGCGGCTTGTGTTTAGAAAAATGCTCAGCTGAAGATATTTTAGTTTCAAGGCTACATTTCCTGGGTTTGATTACTCTGCAAAAACGGTTCTGCTGTGTTTTAAATGGAAGACACAGTTATAAAACTCTTCTGTCCATTAATTCCAAGTTGCTGTGCTGGCATCAATTGTGTATTGATCTACTGGAGAGATTTCAGTTTCCTGAAGTTTTCTTTTCTTCTCAGGCACCCCTGAGATCCCGGTGTGTTCTAGTAGAGAAAAACATGACCCTATTCTATTTGTGCATCTATCTTATTCCTTTATTAAATATTTAGTGTGTGATAAGAGCAGAGGCACGGAAAAAAAAGATTCAGAACTAATATTTCAATAGTCTAGTGGAGAAGAAAATATTTAAGTATCAGTTAAAGGAAAAAAGCCACTGACTTTTAAAATCATATATTTTTGCTTATCTAAGGAGATAATATTAATAAATAAATTTGATAAAATCAAATCATAGACTTGAGCACATTTCAGGTTTTTTTCATACGGAATTGTTTGAGAAGTAATGATATTAAGTTATCTTCATGACATCCCTCTGATATAGATATCATGAAAATGTAGCTTCATCTTGACCAAATCTAAAAGTGCATTGATCATCTTCAGGTTTTTTTACTGAAAGGAGATGAGCAGGTCATTTTTGTTACATGCCCTGATATATTTCAAGCTCAAAGAATGGGTCCTTGTGAACCTCATGAGGTTCAACAAGGCAAGTGCAGGGTCCTGCCCCTGGGTTGGGCAACCCCTGGTATCAGTACAGGCTGGGGGATGAAGGGATTGAGAGCAGCCCTGTCGAGAAGGACTTGGGGGTACTGGTGGATAAAAAGCTGGACCTGAGCCAGCAACATGTGCTCACAGCCCAGAAGGCCAACTGTATCCTGGGCTGCATCCAAAGCAGTGTGGCCAGCAGGTTGAGGGAGGGGATTCTGGCCCTCTGCTCTGCTCTGGTGTGAACCCACCTGGAGTCCTGTGTCCAACTCTGGAGCCCTCAGCACAGGAAAGACATGGACCTGCTGGAGCGAGTCCAGAGGAGGGCCACAAAATTCATCAGAGGGATGGAACACCTCTCCTGTGAGGAACGGCTGAGAGAGTTTGGGTGGTTCAGCCTGGAGAAGAGAAGGCTCCGGGGAGACCTTATTGCAGCCTTCCAGTACTTAAAGGGGGCTTATAAGAAATATCAGGACAGACTTTTTAGCAGGGCCTGTTGCAGCAGGAAAAGGGGTAAAACTAAACTTTAAACTAAAAGAGCATAGATTCAGACTAGATGTAAAGAAGAAATTTTTCAAAATGAGGGTGGTGAAACACTGGCCCAGGTTGCCCAGAGAGATGGTAGATGCCCCATCCCTGGCAACATTCAAGGTCAGGTTAGGCCGAGCTCTGAGCAAGCTGATCTAGTTGCAGATGTCCCTGCTCATTGCAGGGGAGTTGGACTAGATGACCTTTAAATGTCCCTTCCAACCCAAAGATTCTATGATTCTGTGATAACCACCTTAAGATGTCATCTCAACCTAAGAATCTCAAATGCAACTTTTAAAGAGCATTCCAGAGGCCTCATCAGGAGATGTCCACAGAGGGCCTCTGAAAGGTATGTTTTATCACTGAACAAGCAACCTATTATTTTGCTCGTATTGAGGTGTCTACTTTTTTGTGGCTGGACAATGAAGTACATTGTCAAAAAAGCTAATTTTTCTGTCTGTGTCTTCCACAATGTCACTTTACCTGATTAACTGGGATAAGAAAAAACACTCACTTCATGGCTGAAAATGAGGAGAAGGCAGGTGTGTAATGTGATATTGTTTTGTTATGTGAAAAAAAGCTGATGTTTCTGATGATAGCAAAAGTATGGATCAACAGTCTGCAAATGCAGTTGGTGAAACAGGAATGAAAGGAAGGACAAGCTTATTTTCTAAGATAGTCATTACTAAATAACAGAAACTAAAAAAAATGGGGCAAATGAATCAAAAGTAGAACTTACAGTCAGTCCTTGCAGCTGTGGAAACACTGACAGATCTGAAAACACAAGATTTAGTGCTTTCTACAATGCACATGGTCTGCACATATGCATTAGGTAGCAGTGGGGTGGTATACTATTTCTAGAAGGTGTATTTCTGCAATCTTTGGTAAATATTAGAAATTGCTTGGGCATGTGTTGGGCACTGCATTTTACTCTGCTTCCAGGTACCTGCAGTGATCAGTTGTCTTCTCCAGGTGTACCATTGGCTGAGGCCAGTTGTATAAGGTTTAATAAGACCAAGTGCTGAGTCCTGCACTTGGGTCACAACAACCCCATGCAACACTACAGGCTTGGTGGAGGGTGCTTGGTGGGAAAGGACCTGGGGGGGCTGGTTGACAGCCGGCTGAACATGAGCCAGCAGGGTGCCCAGGTGGCCAAGAAGGCCAACAGTGTCCTGGCTTGTATCACCAATAATGTGGCCAGCAGGAGTAGGGAAGCGATCATGCCCCTGTACTCGGCACTGGTGAGGCCACACCTTGAATCCTGTGTTCAGTTTTGAGCCCCTCACTACAAGAAGGACACTGAGGCGCTGTAGCGTGACCAGAGCAGGACAATGAAGCTGGTGAGGGGTTTGGAGCACAAGTCTTATGAGGAGCAGCTGAGGGAACTGGGGTTGTTTAGTCTGGAGAAGAGGAGGCTGAGGGGAGACCTTATCGCTCTCTACAACTCTCTGAAAGGGGTATGTGGCGAGGTGGGTGTTGGTCTCTTCTCCTGAATAACAAGTGATTGGATGAGAGGAAACAGTCTCAAGTCACACCAGGGGAGGTTTAGATTGGATATTAGGAAAAATATCTTCACTGAAAGGGTTGTCAAGCATTGGAACAGGTTACCCAGGGAAGTGGTTGAGTCACCACCCTTGGAGGTATTTAAAAGACATGTAGATGTGGTGCTGAGGGACATGGTTTAATGGTGGAGTTGGCAGTGCTAGCTAGGGTAATGATTGGACTCAATGATCTTAAAGGTCTTTTCCAGCCTAAATTATACTATAATTCTATGATTCATATAGTCTGTTACAGTAGAGAACTGGCATTGTGACATCCAAGAATACGCCTCTTGAGTTGATGTAGTATACCTGATTCCAGTCCCTTAATACTGAGAAAGTCTAACTATGTGGAGTAAATATCCTGTGCCTGTTATCACCGTCGTGTGATAATCAGGGAAATTGCTCATCCTGTAAGTAAAGAAAACAACAATGTATTACCCATCGTTTTATCTTCCACATCATGGTATAACTGTCACCTGTGGATCTTGCCTGAGAAGTTACAGAGAGCAGTTTCAAGGACTGTGTTGTTTTATGGGATGGTTCTTCTTGTAGGACTGTGGGTGAAAATTACTGTCTGTGTACCAGCTCAGGCAGAAAGTAATTAAGCTGTCTCTAGATACTATTTGGACTTGTCTGGTCTTCAGCTTTGCTAAAAGTACATGCTGAAAATCAAATCGGCTGAGAAAGTTTATAGAAGTTGACTGGTGCTGTTGCTGTATCTGTTGGCAATGCCAATGTTGCTAGACATTTCTAAAAAGCTGAATGGTTATTAGTGAAACCTCAGCACTACTTAAATCAGTAAGATCTGCTAAACCCCCAGAAGACAGGTACTTGAGAATTTGGCGCGTTTTATTCCCTGTTACTTCTAGATGTACCTGACTGAAGTTGGTGTTCTTATTTGATGTAGCTGAAGCTGTTAAAACAATGATCAGATATGTTTAGGCACCTAGTTCATACAGTGCGATACCCTTTTATGGGTCCACGAAGTCAGCTATCCATAGCAATGTCAACAGAGAGCTAAGGTCCTAATCCCCTTCGCTACTGAATTGCCTGAATTCTGGATTTCAAGATAGCTGCAGGATGTTCTTGACCCAGCATTGTATCAAGTCACAAAAAAGGAGCAAGGGAAGGAGGAAGTCCAGGCAAGTGCCAGTTCAGACAGGTAGGTCTGTGTAGCCCGGGATGGCAGCACGCAAAGATGCTGTCAGCAGCTCAGCTGCGGCAGCCTGTCAGCTGGGCTCATCGCGTTGGGCTCAGTGCTACACTGGGGGCCTGCGCTGTTCTGATTCTCTGCCAGCTTTAGTCAGCAGTAGTTCAGATCTCTGTTGGGATACCAAAATGCCCTAAGCGTGTCTACATTCATTGTGCTCTCTGTCTTGAAAAGACTTCCTGAGGGCAAAATTTGGGAAAATCAGTCTGTGCCTGTAGCAGTTTGTTTTGTTCAGGGTACACGTTTCACTACCTGCAGGGCTGTGGGATTTCAGAAAGTAAAAAATAAGCCAGCAGTCTCCAACAGATGCTATGAATATGTCGGGTGAACAGCTATTCTAAAAGAGCTCATGTGTCTGATAGAGTTCCAGGAAAGAACAAGTCTATTTAAAGCTCCTACACAAGTCACTCCATGCCTACCGCTTCTGCAGAGCACCCTGAGAGCCGGGAGAGGGCCTGGAGTGAAACTGGTGATATCCTACGGACTGAGCCGTAAGCGTGCACGAACTCTGCAGTGAATTCAGTGAGGCAGACTTCACTTTTTCCCTTCTATTTGGCAGTAATGTGCCATTCACAGACCTAGGAAAAAAATTGGAAAGTCAGGTGTGCTAAGTATTGTGGTTTCTCAGTATGATCACCCAGATTTCTGTAATATCAGATGGGAAGAAAACCACAAGATTACACTGAAAATTATGTGCCAGAAGCACCTCCATGCTGGGAAGAGGACGCTTACTATAAATAGTACCAGGCACATACAGCAAAACTCAGAGATCTGCTAACTAGATAAATCATTAGTACCCAGCATTAGGTAAAACTGGGACATGTTGATTGACATGGTTAGAGGGGAACAACATGGAAGTTGATGAGGAAGGTTTACTTCCTTTTCTTGGAAGTAAGAATTTTCTCATTTATGCTAGCAGGAGGCACTGAAAGCTAGCCATAAAAGAAGCAATTTGAAATGTACAGTGTAATGATTACATTGTTGCATTTTCTGGTTTTCTGGTATCGAATCCTTTCAGTTCCCTTCAAAATAGATACTTTGATATGTGTTGAATATCGTGTATAGTAGGTCATCCCACAGAAATCTGTCAAATGAACACACAGCCATAATGTTACATAATAATATTTATATAATATTTTTCTTTAGACATCTTTTAGGGATATAGGATTTTCTTTGTGGCTCTGTGGTGCAAGGCTAAGGCAAAAATGAAAAATGGTAACAATTTGAATCTGAAATTCATAACAAAGTCCATGATTTTGCTATTAATACTGCTATGGAAATTTTTCTTTTTAAATGAAAGTGTGTTCATGTATTTTTTTCAATCCATTAAGAAAAATGTTCCGTACTGGTTGTTCCTATAAAGTAAATAGTACACAAAAAGCTAAAGATTGAAAAAATATTTCAACTGAATTATTTATTATTCTATTTACAGTCTGGGAACAAGTATAATGAAAAATATTATTCGTGGTTTAACAGGATTGCTAGAAGCCCTGTCCTCAAAGCATTGTATTTATTAATGACATCTGCCTTTATCTTCTTCAGGGTGCAGTAATGGTAACATATCTGTCATCTACCTCAAAGAAACATTCTGATGATTAATCATTTTATTCTAGATTTCAAACAGCAGCCTACAGTTAGCTTCCAAAATTTATATTTAGGTATTCCACAGTTTTCAGTTCCTGATAATGTTAGCCAATCTGTTAATTTAAAAAAAATAAAGTTCTTCTTAAAATAGTTTTGTTATTTGAAAAGCTGTATGAGGCTGCAAACACTGTGGATTTTAAGCACTTGAAAGGATTTATATTTGTTATTAATGGTTTTCTCTGGTGGGAGGAAGAATAGATACCCATATTACTTCAGGGTATGCAGAAATACCAATTTTTACTGTAAGCACAAGGAAAATCAGAAGCATGCATTTTGGTTTTACTAATTGTTAATATGACTACATGAAAAAGGTGTTTCCAATCTGAAGAATGAATATTTAGCTTCAGACTAGACTATTAGACTTTCCATTAATCCAGATGACAACACTTCATTACAGCATCAGAGTATATCTGAAGCTATAGTGGTAAAAGAAGGTAAAGTCACTTACTTTTCATTCAGAAACTGTATTTCCATAGAGTAGACTAAACCACTAAAATACGAGCTTACCATAATTACTTTTTTCCAGGCCTATTGCCACCTCATCTTCTTTCATTTTTTGACATCTTATTTTGACACTCTTTGGAAGAATTAACACTAAAAGAAGCATCATTGTCCCTTGCCATCAAACCAAAGTAACTTCAACTTAGATGACCCAGACAACTTAGGCAAAAAGTGTGAAATATCTTGCCATGAAAAATTCATGTCTGTGAAGAGCATTATACAAAACAACATTTCCATGCCCTCTGTTAGGGATTTTACTTTGAAAAAGGTAATGGAGATTTACAAATGTGAAAAGTTCTAAGTCATTTCTACCACATACACATGGTGTGTTAGGGGCACGGACATGGCGATATACTTTCTCTTCCTAAAGGCCTTTTCAGTTTCTGCCACTTTCACCACTCTGCATAGTAATGCATGATACTTGTAAATACAGAATTCTCTACTACAAGACAGAACTAAAATAGATATTGAGAACCTATTTTGCACCTATGATATTGAAAATCTTTGCTGATAGTATTAGCTAATTTTTTTCATTGTTTTTTACCTTTGGTTTTTACCCCTTAGTTATCAAATTTTGTTTCATAAATAACTGTAAAGTTAGCTTTCTGATATTATCCTCCATATTCACCAGTGATAATTTCTGCTACATTATCAGCTATAAAATGCAATCAGAATCATGTTTTTTGGTGGCACTCAGTAAGGGAGGAAAGACAGTTTTATTCTGAATAGTGTGACAACCTTATCAGGTAAATAATGAGACCTTCTCCTGAGGAATACTTCTGTTTGTGCTTCTTACAAGAGGATTTCCTATACAGATAAAAACCAGTATAGCTATCTTATCACTGCTGATTGACCAGGTAAGTGTTTTTTTGATGAAGATGAAAGCACAACTAAAATTCAGTTATTCTTCTATTGTTTTTTATTCATTCCTTTCCAGCAGGTAGGTGAGCACAACGATAAGAACTGACTGCTTTTGATCTGTGCTGAGAAAATCTCCAAGTACAAGTGTTAGAGTCTGTGCATGTAGATAACAAAAATTCAGGCACTGTACTGACTAGATGAACATCAAAAAATAAACTGAAGATAACAGCTTGAGAAACACATAGGTACGGGGAAAAGAGAATGCAAGGAAATAATGAGGCCATATAAGTCAACACAAACGGCAGCAATGACAGAGCAGAACCTCTATGTCTTGCCACACTTCTGAAGATGAGCTGTAGGCTACATCTACTAATCCTTTAATAGTAATAGGGAAATGATTGATTTCACCTTTGTTAAGTCAATTTTTTTGTTGTATTTTTTTTTACAATAGGAAAAACTGTAAATGCAGTGCTAAATGCTACTAACTAGGCTGAAAAATCTGTTCAAGGTGGTGTTGCTTCTAGCAAATATTAATGTGCTTGGGATGTTTTGCAAGACATGTGTGACACCTTAAGTAACCTGAGAACAGGGTTAATCATATAGTGCTCTGACTTCAGCGCTGCCATGGGTAACTTTCTGAGATCATTTCACCACACTTTCTTTGGAAGGGGTTAAAACCAGTTAATTAAGCTCCTCTCCTCCTTCTGCCTTTTATCCCTCCTATACCCATCCAACACTCCCACGCCCCTGCCTAAATCATGCTGTTTGTTAGGACACCCTGTAAAACCAGACCACTAAAACTCTGATTATTTTCAAAGCTTTTCAGGAATCTGGCGACAGAGTGGCCTCACAACCATGTGTAAAGTGGAAGAAATGAAAAAGCGTGGTAATGCAACATGGTAAAATTGGCAGAAACTGAAGATGTCTTTAGGAAGAAGAAAGTATATAGCCATGCCCCGAATATTGCTTCAGCCTCTGAGGTGTGCTTGCTTCCTGCAGTGTACTCCACATTGCCAGCACAAAGCCTTTAGCTGAAAGTCAGTGGCGGGTTGCTTACCAAACTGCATCTGCCAGAGACTTTCAACTTTCCCATCACTACTGTTAGTGGTATACAAGGTACTACCAAAGGAAATAGTCCTTTTAATGGGTGCCTAAGGGTGAACCACTGGAATAGTTTTGTTGGGGTTTATTCGTTGTTTCTTTAGTACTCATTTTTCAAAAGGACAATGTGGTCTAGGCATCACACATACATTTGGAGTTTATTTGTTCTGAAACACTTATCAAACTAATATTTATATGTGATTTGTACAATTGGAAAACATCATTGAAATGGAGTTTGGAAGACTGTCTTTATCTTAGATAACAGATGCACCTACTTTTTACATGCTTAATGTATCACAGATGGGGAAAAGTCATTATGATTGCAATAAAGTTTTCCGAAGAAAAGGTATGTATAAAGTAAATGGAGAGAACAGATATCCTTAAGAAGATGATTCAGTTCACCTGTAGTAGGTGTCTATTTATCTTCAACCTAGTGTTTAGAGAGTAAAAAAGATATTTTAAATGCCTGCGTTCACTGACAATTTGGGTCAGCTAGCCTAGCTCTGGGGATAAACCTTAAGGGAGCAAAGTAAAGGAGTATTTTTATTTTAAAGATGATGGCAACAATAGATTTCCATCTGTGTTTGCATAAAAGACTAGTATTTACCCTCTGAGGAAGTGGGAAGACCACAGGATAAGCTTTTTCCAGTTCAAACATACATCTGATAAATGCCAGCAAAGCAAAGTGCTTTCTCCCAGCAGAAGTCTGCAGTGAAATTTCCCTCTCCTCTTGTGAAAGTCAGGTCACTGCGGGGCCAGGAATTAAAGAAACATGAGGCAGCCCAGTTAGACTCACTCTCACCCATAGAGGAGGATCTTCACCTGATCCCGGGAGTGTTTCTGCACTTTGTGTTAGACCGTCACCAAAACAGTCCTGCCGCTGAGGATCAGCAACACCCCCGTACTTCCCAGCTGACTGCGCTAACCACCAGGCTGAAGTCAATCCCCTTCTTGCTTGGTCATTTCTGAACCAGTCGTAGCCCTAGTGGCTGGGGTTGAAGAAACAAGTTGGGACACGCTTTGATGCACTGTGTTTGTGTGTCTGGGAGCTGTGGTTCCCTCCTGGGACGTGTCCAACCCACATCAATGATCTCCTGTGGCAGTGCCAGGGACTGCAGCTAGTCAGCTTTCTTCCAGGGAGTTAAACCAGAAGCTTCTTGGGTGGCAGTGGAGTGCTGGGTAAGAAACCTGTCCTTGCATGCTTCAACAGGTACAGAACCAGGTGTCTTGGGACCTTGCAGGACAATCAGGGGGCTATTTAGTGAATTTAGGAACCTGCAGGACAGACAGTGCTACAGAGTGGGCAACCTGAATTTCAATATTGGGCTTGAGGAGTTTTTTCATTATTTAATTCCAAGTTTGTGGTATACCTTTTTCCTTGAAGACACCTCTTTCTTTCTCATATGTAAAATAAAGAGAATCATACTGACCTCCTTTTTAAAGTACATCAGAAATCCACAGAAGAAAAATGCAATTAAAAATACATGTGGTAATGACACTTGAGATTCCTTTTACACTAGTTGATGTGCTTCAGATCAAATATATATTAATCATTGAGGTGAAAACCTATAAAGTGTTGTACACTCAGGCAGATATATTATACATGCAGTGACTTCTTGTTTGTTCTGCATTGATTTATGGCATCGTCAATGAACCAAAATGGAGGGCTTAAGAAGTATCTTGTGGAAAAAAGATGATAAAAAGAAAAAACCACAATGTGCAGCACAATAGAATTACAAAAGGAAAAGTAAGAAAAATATTCAATTTGCATGAATGCAAAGTAAACTTTGCAATGTTTTCTCCTAGGGATATTTATCCAAACTTCACCCATGTTGTCTGAAAGAGGGTTACATAGAATATAAACATTTTTTTTCCTCATCAGTTTACATGTATATGGCATGGTTTCAAGCAAGTTCACCTTTTATCAATACCCTTCACGCTCAGCTCTATACAATTCTCTCAGCATAACCAAATAGATGTTGTATTTCTGCAGAAGAAAAATATCATGCATGAAACAAAAAGTTAAAAAGTAAAAAATACGCAGAAATTAAGTGAATGTGAATTCTTGCATTTGGGGCAAAAATCATAGAATCTTTGGGTTGGAAGGGACCTTTTAAGGTCATCTAGTCCAATCCCCCTGGACTGCAATGAGCAGGGACATTAGCTTTCTCAGAATCTCATCCAACCTGACCTTGAATCTCTCATTTATCAATATTTTGCAGCATATCACTGCAAGAGGAAACTCTCTAGCTCTGCAGTTGCTTCCCTCTTTCCCAAAAAAAAATCCCTACATTTTCAAAAATAAACAGCCAAAGACATCAAAACAAGAAACATAAGGATTTGCTTCCCAACAGTGCTGTCATCCCCATCATCCATCTAGTCAGGCAACCTGACTTAATCAGAAGGCATGTTCAGTCTGAAGCTATGGCAAGCCGTGATACTCATTAACACATCATTTGTTGTTTGCTACTGTGAAATATGTATGAATATTCTCACAGAAGGGAGACTACATGATATGCTCTAATCATGCACTGTAATTAAACAGACCAGACCTCATGCACTCTTGGCATCCAGTTTTTGTGGTTAAATCATAACACTGACTGGATTTCCCAGTTTCCCAGAAACTCACTATTTACCATACCTCATTTCTGCTTCTTCAGTTCCCGATCTTACTACTTCCAGCTGAAATTAATGCCTTGAATAACATTTCAGGTGCAGTGCCATTCTGCCAGTTTTTACTCCATGAAGGTGAAGTTTTCTGCATGGTTACCTCTTACGTGTAACTTGTATCAGAAATGGAAGTACAGAATAACACATTAATTCAGGCAGGAGAGGACCTAGGGACATCTGTGGTCCAACTCCCTTCCCAAATCAGGGCCATTTCTAGGCTCAGACCAAGATGTTCATCGCTTGCTCCGGTTGGGGCTTTATTCCCTCCAAGGATAGAGACAGCACAGCCTCTCGAGGCAACCTCAGTGACCCCTCATAGGCTGTGGGGATCTGTTAGATACCCCAAAATGTGTCTGTTTACAGGTTGAACCAGCTCAGATACCCCAGCCCCTCCTCACAAGGCAAGTGCTCCAGCCCCACCTCCAAGCTCCCTCCAGTTTAACTATGTCTTTGCTGTGTAGGGGCCCAGAACTAGATGCACTATCTAGAAGGGGTGTGAGGAGTATCACATGGAGGGGATGATCCTTTCCCTCAGTCTATGGGCCATGCCCCTATTCATGCAGCTCAGGAGGCTGCTGTCTGCCTCTGCTGCCGGGGCACACTGGGGGCTCACGTTCAGCTCACTGCCCAGAACCGCCCTGAGGCTGCTCCCCAGCCCCTCTGTCCTCAGCCTGTCCCTTTGCAGGGACCCTGCCCTCCTCGGGGTGGCACTTGGCATTTGCACTTGCTGACTTCCATGGGGTTCCTGTCAGCGTACTCCTGTGGGTCCCCCTGGCCCTGCCCCCAGGCATGCTGAGCTGCATGGTGGAAGATTGTTATTGTGAAGAAGCCTACGGAAGCATAATTGTACATATAAGGGTTTCCAGACTGACCTTATGAATTAATTCCAAAAGAAAAAGCTTATGAAAAAACATTAGGAGTAGCCACACTGCAGTCAAGCTCTTTGTCATAATAGTCTTATTGTAAAGAGCGCTGAGGAATACAGAAAATAGCTGTGGACACGCTCAAAAACCTTGAAATAATTGCAAGATTAGAGACTAGCATACTCCCCCAACCCTTCAACAGATCTGATTAAACAGCCTCTTAAAGACGGAAAAAAAGGAAGGAAAAAAAGAAAGTCTAATGTTGTACTCTATTTATTTCAAAGAAAATTACTTTGGCTTCCCACAGGAAGATAATAATAAAGGAAACAAAAGGGAAAAAAATATCTGAAGATAGCCAGCATCTTTTTTACATGTGTAAAGAAGAGCATCAGAGACTTTAATCTTTTTTGTCCCTAGCGACATGTGCTTTGAAGGAGAAAGAGAAAGAAAGACTCTTAAATGATAGCACCTGGCAAAGGAGCTGTGATCTTTCACTCTCACCCCCAGACACCCACAAAATACAGGCATTTTGTATATTCAAACACTGTGTTGATAACTACAGATCTCTGAGCAGCAGAAGGGAAAAATATTGTCCATGAAGGCTGCCTGGTTTGAAGTTTTTGCCAAAATTGAAGCTGTTAATCAATGGAGTTGTTAATGAAACAAAGTGCCCAGACAGATCTAGAATAACGAGTTGGGGGCAGAAAGGTGAAATTCTGGAACTCTGCATGAAAATGTGACAGTGAAGGCAAAGAAAGAGTGAGATAAACATCTTTTTTTCATTCATAACCTTTCATTTGAAGTGTTTCATTTCAGTTTTGACCTTTTAAATTTTGTTTATCACATATTTTGTTTTCTGAGTAACTTTAAGTAATGCATTAAGTAATTTACTGAATGTTTGTAGAAGTAATTAATTCTCTGTGGTTTAATTGCTATGGAATATACACATTAATTTTTATAGAGGGTTGGATAAAGCTGCCTGACATATTAAAAACATGTTTAAATACAAATCAGCTGAATGGCTGAAACTCAACCCTTCTGTGTACAGTCATCCTCATTTCCAAAATATTCAGATACAGGAAGCTCAGATGAGCATCCATATGTTTCAGAAAATTTACACTGAAATAACCTGCAGGGAAAGATTATGGCAGTTTTATAGGAGGTTATATCTTTAGTAATTTTAAATAGTCTTACATGGCTTGACTTATAACTATGAATTATAGTAGCTCTGTGGGCTAAGAAAATCACTAGACGTATCATGCAATTGATTTTTATGTTCAAACATTTATAATGTCAGATTTGATGGAAAGAGTTCAGAGTAGTCTAGAAAGGAGGTGTTTCTATGGGTGTCCTTAAACCTAGAGAAAAATCATAATTTAAACATACACTCAAATAGTAGGGTATCTAAAAAAGCAAGCAGCTTGCATCAGTGACACCAGTTCATTTCACAAACAAAAAAAAAAAGGTGCTACAGATTGATACATTTATATTCTGTTTTTCTTTTTTCCCGACTGCAAACAGTGGAAGAGGACTATATAAATCAAAGGCTGTTATTACGGCAATGATATATTATATGTTGCTCTACATTATTGGGAGATAATGCAATAGCATTTTTGTGGATCACTACAAGTCATAAATCCTAACAACTATAAGCATGTCCACAAAAAAGGTCACAGTTATGGGATGACACAGCCCACTGAATAAAATGAAATGCACTGCTGTGCTGTCATAAATACTTGAGTTGAAAAGGGGAGTAACAATTTATTGAGTAGATTAACAATTTGAAAAAAGTCCACTGCTACAAAAGCTATTTTAATACCACATAGATTCTTACGTAAGGCAGATGGGTGTAAAACCATTTGAAGTAGAGGATTACACTAGGAGAAAAGTAGCATATGGCTACACTTACGCCACACGGGAGTTGGGATTGCAACACCATTGTGCTGTAAGAAGCCAGCACCACGATGCAAATAAAACTTTGGCCATGCAAACTTTACGGAGACTATGCAAGCCACCTCTGAGCATATGAAACTACTGAGATTGCTAAATGCTGGGATCTATGAAAGTAGTCTTGGGCTGTGTGGGCACAGCCTAGATGATAGGCAGGGAGGGGAGGGCATTATCAGATCAGCTGTCAGTTCATAAATAATCTTCATGGCTATGCTATTTTGCTTACTGAAGGGTGAAATGATATTATACTGGTCTTCGCAAAATGTTTACCTCCTAAATTACTGCTCACTACATCTTGATGTTTAAAGAATAATAATGCTGTGGGTTGAGTTATACATAACTGATACTGGCTAACACATTTACTTCCTCTTTTTAAATGTCTTTAAATATCTTTATAGGACTAGGTATAGCTGAACCAATAATTGCCTCTAACTTGAGTTTAGCTATATCCTGGTAAAACAAAGACACACTCCTGAGACTGCTACACAATGTTATTTGCATGGACAAAGTCAGCCTCTTACCTTGTTTTTGTAGAAGTAGTGTGTGAGGGTACTAATCGTGTATCTACATGTAATCATATAATCATAGAGCCAGGGTGGCTGAAGAGCTTATTACTTTGAGCTTTCCCTTTCTACTTCTTCTGGGGGCTGTTATTGCAGAAAATGCACTAGTTCATAACATGGCATATTAAATTAAAGCAACCATCAATTTGCATTTACATTATTATTTTAAGGCTTTAGCTGCTCTAGCTGGGGGTAAGACATGCTGCCTGATGAAGCAGTAGAGAAAATAGCTAGACCCTAAAAGCTTTGCAGTCACTGCAGCTAAATCTAACAGAGACTATGAGGCATAGCTCTGGGGAGGGTGGAGACAAGGCAGAAGAGAAGGACACCAGTGAGGCAGATGGGAATCTCCAGATTCAATCATAAAAGCCCCAGTGGCACAGCAGTGAGATCTTTTAGCTTAAATGTAGGCTGAAAGGAGTTTGGCACCACAAGCAAGAGAATTTTTTCCTTTGTTCAAGGAACTCAAAGTTTGGTCATTCTTCAGCAGTTTTGCTTTTGGAGGAAACTGGTTTACGGGATTACAGATTTTGGTTTTATTGCTTAGGTCAAATAAAAGTAACAGCTTAGACTGTAACCTAACCTTTGTTAGATTCATGTCCTGTACAGAAAGCCAGTTCACCCCAGATTTCACTGGAGACAATTATTCTTATTGTTTATAGTCCACTGTGGTAATATTAATAAGAAAATCTTGATTAATCTTCTTAAATCATCTCGGTGGGAAGAGCTATGGATGGCATCCTCAGCAAGTGGACAGTGTCAAGAAAGGGTATGATCTAGTCTTAAATAACTTCATATCATTCTAGACAAGATGGTAGCGCTAGAAAGGAGAGAAAGAGGTACCATCTATATGAGCACAGAAAATAAAATGAAATCATCCACTTCTCAGATCAGTACGCCAGTTCAAACAATCCAAATGTAAGTGTTGCACAAGGACAAAAAACAGCGAGTTCAGATTTAATACCTCAGTTAAGAAGACTTCAGTCTCTCAAGCACCTAAGTTACCAACATGATGTAGACTGCTGTGTCTTCAGACTTGTGAACAGTTGCAAAACTCTCATAATCAAGTTGGGCCCAGGCCTAGCCTGATTATGATGTCTTATTTGCAATACAGAATGAACTCAGTCACATAATTCTTTAGAGATTATGAGCATAGAAGGAGTATGTCTTTTTCTACTTCTTCATGTTTCTCATCAACGTTATCTACCTCTGTTTTGCTGTCTTTTGTTCATTTTCTTCTCCATATGATAAAAATTTAAAAAATGTAGCATTATGGATTACAGTATATGCCATGTTACTCATCAGTTGACATCTTATTCCAAACTTAGATATATTAGTTTATTGGTGTTGACTGTTGTTTGCTTTTTTTTATTTATTGGCATCCCTCTGTGGGACTAAGTCTGGAAAAGCTGTGTCTCAAGGTAGCTAATGATATAATCCTCTTCATCATAGTTTCATTTTTCTCTTCACAATGTCATATCATTAGGCTATATTAAATCAATAGTTAACTCAGTCTATCTCAATGTGTTTGATAACTGTGGAATGTATTGCAGCCTTCTAGCAAATGATCAAGTGTGGCAATACTTAAAGGCAACACATTTTTATGCTGGGAAATTAGAAAAAAAATCCAAAAATGGGGGGTCTTTGAATCTGTTTAGATTCTGACACCAGTAGCTCTTCTCTGTATCTTTTAAGCATAACTGGAGCATAAATCATATGAACAACAAAAATGCTGTGCTTATAATCATCAGATAATACTGGGAGACAAAAATGCAATCATTTGCATACAAATAGCTTTGAAGCTTTGAAGCTATTACTGACTCCAACGATGTAATGGACTGCATTTATTAAGGTCGTATTTCTTAGAGACATTATACTTGAACATAGGCTCTAAAGCTGCTTATGTCCATGCCTGGCTTCCTGACAGGTATCTTGTCTTTACGCCCATGATTTCTTCACTTTTCTCACATTTTTCCAACCTTTCATTAGCCTCTGTGTGTCAGTGTCTAACGCCACAAATAAGCTGTGGCCTCAAAGCCTCAGGGATCTACACGTGTCGCGTGGAATAAACAGCTTACCTTGATGCAAGGTTTAGGTTACTGAATAAACTGTCTGATTATTATCTTTGATATTTTTTTTTTACCTTCTTTTTTTTCCTGTTTTAATCTTTTTACTACTGGAGTTCATTCATTTGAATTCCTCAGTATGGGGAAATTTTGAGTACTGCTGCTGACTATTATTATAGGAATCCAGAAGGCAAAATATTTTCAGGTCAAAGTACGTCTAGTAATTTTTTCATAATACCACTGCTTGTATGTCACGGATAAATCGCAACAGATATGCTAATGGATCCAATACTGGCTTGAGTCCTGTTTAACATCTTCATTAATGAGCTGGATAATGGGTCAAAGCATACCCTCAGCAAGTTTGTAAATTATGGCAAAGTGGGAGGAGTGGCCAGAGGGTCGTGCTGCTGTCCAGAAGGACCTCAACTAGAGAAATGAGCTGTCAGGAACCTCATGAAGTTCAACAGGAAGTGCAAAATCCTGCACCTGGGGAGGAATAACTCCATGCATCGGTATATGCTGGGGGCTACGCATCTGGAAAGCAGCTTTGAAGAAAAGGACATGGAGGTCCTGGTAAACACCGAGTTGAACATGAGCCAGCAATGTGCTCTCGCAGCTAAGAAGGTGAATGTGGGTATCCTGGTCTGCATTAGACAAAGTATTGCCAGCAGGTCAGATATTAATAAGGGTTTGTGCCCTGTCTCTGTCTGTTAAAAATTAGCAATATATCTGAGTGTTTGGGCCTCCTTCTTCAAGAAACTGGACTTGTTCAAGTATGTTGCTAAAACCTATCAAGGTTGTAGAAAAACAAAAGTTAGTCACATGGTCTAATTCAGACCCTGGAGTAACCTTCCTCTCTTCATTAAGTATGCACCAAGGATCCTAATTTCTTCAAAGCAAAGGTAGCAATTCTGAATATCCCTGTAAGAGATAATTAGATTTTACAGTAATCAACTGTGCCTTTTAACTTCAAAGGTCAGAATTACTCCAGCACATCCCTGACACCTTTTCACTTAAAGATGAAAATAATCCGTAGGCCACTGAAAGTAAGGGTCAATTAGGCAGTTATTTCCAAACTTTTGGGTTAAATTAAAAGGAAACATTAGTGTTGGGAAGTCAGGAGCATATTAGATGTAGTTTTAATCTGTTTCTCTTACTCAGCAATACAATTTACAATAACATCGTTGGGACTCTTTATGATGAACATGGATGTGGACATCCTTTGCTACGAAGTAATTAGGTATTTGAAAGCTTTCTAAGAAATCCAGAAAATTCTGAGTAAGCAATGATGTTCCAAACAGAATTCTAAATTTCTCCACTCCTCTTTAGACTTTTATTTTCATTGCTACAAGGTGTTTTTCTAATTGCCCTCTATTTGCGTTCACTCGTTTATCCAAAAGAATTCTAGAGGGACACACATAAACATTTGATGTTTTCCTGAATGCCTGAAATGTTGCTGCACTTATATGTGTACCTTTATTCACTCTCCAAAAGAACACTGGGAGAAAAAAGGTCTTGAATAACAAATACTTACCTTAAAGCCCACTCCAGTGCTTTCTTGTTTCATAATTTCTATTGATGGTTGAACCTGCAAACTGTGAGGCTGATTATGAACATGTTTCTTAAAAACCGTACATGAGTTTGCTCTTGATTTGACATTGCACAAGTGGTCATCTTAATAAACTAAACCTCTACTTTAGCTATTAGAATATTTATTTGAGATCCAATGTTGTGGCAGAGTAAATAATCTGTACAGAACTGTCCTGGTTTTTCTGTCAAGAACTTACAGTGTAGAGTAGCTGTTACAAAATGTATGAAATATTCCTCTAAACATTGCAAATAAATCCCAAATTAATGCTGCATCCCAGACTGCTGAGGGAATTGGCTGACGTAGTTGCCAAGCCACTCCCCATGATATCTGAGAAGTCCTGCTAGTCAGGGGAACTCCCTGGAGTCTGGGAAAAGGGAATCACTGCACCCATTTTTCAAAAGGGTAGAAAGGAGGAACCTGGGAACTACCGACCTGTCAGCCTCACCTCTGTGCCTGGGAAGATCATGGGACAGATCCTCCTAGGAGCTATGCTAAGGCACATGGAGGACAGGGAGGTGACTCGAGACAGCTACAATGGCTTCACCAAGGGCATGTCCTGCCTGGCCAACCTGGTGGCCTTCTAAGGTGGAGCGACTACATCAGTGGGCAAGAGCTATTGATGTCGTCTATCTATCTGGATTTCTGCACAGCCTTTGACACAGTCCTCCACAACATCCTTCTCTCTCAATTGGAGAGATGTGGATTTGAAGGATGGACTGTGTGGTGGATGAGGAATTGGTTGGATGGTCGCATCCAGATGGTGGTGGTCAATGGCTCAATGTCCACATGGAGACTGGTGACAAGTGGTGTCCCTCAGGGGACAAGTACTCTTTAATATCTTCATCAGTGACATAATGGGTGTACCTGCAGCATATCTGCAGATAACACCAAGCTGAATGGTGCTGTTGACATGCCTGAGGGATAGGATGCCATCCAGAGGGACCTGGACAAGCTTGAGGAATGGGCCCGTGTGAACCTCAAGAGGTTCAACAAGGCCTAGTGCAGGGTCCTGCACCTGGGTTGGGGCAACACCCAGTATCAATACAGGTTGGGGGATGAAATGATTGAGAGCAGCCCTGCCGAGAAGGACTCAGGGGTACTGGTGGATGAAAAGCTGGACATGAGCCATCAATGTGCCCTCACAGCCCAGAAGGCCAACCATATCCTGGGCTACATCCAAATAAGCGTGGCCAGCAAGTAGTTGAAGGGGATTCTGCCCCTCCACTCTGGTCTGGTGAGACCCCACATGAGCCCTGCATCCAGCTCTGGAGCCCTCACTACAGGAAAGACATGGAACTGTTGGAACATGTCCAGAGGAGAGGCACAAAAATGCTCAGAGGGATGGAAAACCTCTCCTATGAGGAACAGCTGAGAGAGGTGGGATCATTCAACCTGGAGAAGAGAAGGCTGATTCTAAGTCTGTTTTTAATTGTACAATATCCTTTTTTCAGTAGCATGCTACTTTCAGTACCATGATCCCATGGTACTAGAAAGATAAGTACTTTTTATTTAATGAACAAATCTAATTATCTCTCCTTATAAAATCTTAGCTGTGCAACCTCTTTCAGTCTTTCTGTTTCCCAAGCTCCTTACTTTACAATCACATTTCTGATTTCCCAGTATTATCAACACAAGAATCTTGTGTTGTAAGAAAATTAAAAATTTGAAAGAATTCCTAAATGATAACAACCTTCTCAGAGAGTTCAGAACAGTAGAATTAAATTAGCACTTTTCACTTACTTTAGTAATATAATTAATTAATTAATGATACTAATTAATATCAATTCTTTGGATTCGTGTTTTCCATTAAATTAGAAACTTTGTGTATAACCACCTGCCACAGGAACCTCAGTCCATCCTTTATGTTTCTGTTTTGTATAAAATTAGTCTGAGAGAATGCAGCATTACACTTCTAGAACAGACCTGTCAAACAATGCTGATCATCTTGCATGACTCAGTTTATAAGATTTTCCATTCAAGTATGTGTTATAGACATAGGTATTAGTTGAAAAAATTATACAGCAGG
>NW_010549696.1:25401-26575 GCF_000687285.1 Phaethon lepturus
GACTTAAACTTCTGTTTCTGCAGGACAATTTATTTAATTTGTTCCCATTGTTAGTGTAATCAATTCATTAGCTTCTTTGGACTCCAAATGTGATGTGAGACCTGCTCATGATAAATGTGAAAGCTGTATTTTTGCCTAAGATAAAAATAATAACAATTATACATACAACTAAATTATTATCCTTTGAACCTAACACAATGTTGTTTTTCCTAAGATGAATTATTTTTCTTTTTACTGTATAATTAAAAAGTCAGTTGCTGCTCTGGGAAAAATACTCTGGTTTTAAAGGTCAGATAATTGAAAATTCCATTCCCAAATCAAGTTAAGAGCAATATTTAGGTCTGAAAGAGAACATTCCTCTGCTGAAGTCATTCAAGGAGGTTGATTGCAGAGCATGCTGAATGTAAGCGCATTCATTCAGGCTCCATGAAAAGCAACAGTGGTGAAAAGCTGACAGAGATGCTGGTGCTGTCCCTGTCAGTATGATGACCTTCTTCCCTGGTTCTCTCCGAGAAGTTCCCATCAGCTGGCACTAACAAGTAGGCCAGAGCAATACTGGCAAATCTGTAGAACAAAAAACACTTGGTGCTGAGGCCTCGGGCTCTACACTGTAAGAATTTCAGGGAGCTTTCTTTTGGAATAGCTTTTATTTGATCCAACAGGCATCTAGTTTGTGTGTTTCACTGTGTAACATGAACCAAGACACAGTAAGTAGGGAGAAGTGACAGAATTACTTCAAAAACTCATGTTTGACCTGAACATTCCTCCACAACACAGAGAGGGGGCTTCAGATCTCCCTACAGTGGGGACCAAATTCAGTATTTCTCAACTCTCTTAAGCACACAAGACTGGCTATTTTGGAGAAGAGGATATACTCAGTAACTGACATTGCAGCTCTACCAAAATACAGAAAAAAAACAGGATAATTGGCCAGAGAATGGGAGTGAGACCCCAGGCTCTAAATAGGGAGAAAGAGAATGAGAAAAGGAGGTCTGATGTCCAGTCCCTGCTCCTATATTCTTTGTGGATTTTGGATACATAAGGTTGGGGATATAATGCATAGGCAATCCTAAAAATAGAAGTCAGGGTGTCCTGAGATTGGCAGGTAAGCAGGTAAAAGGAGAAGCAAATGATATTTTTCATTTGTGGTGCATGTGAGAAATATGCTGGGGAA
>NW_010549697.1:0-16144 GCF_000687285.1 Phaethon lepturus
TGTTTCTGTGATTCTGTGATTCTGTGACTTAGGTCTTTGTCATTCTGCTTTACAAAATACAGAAAATTCCTAAGTAACTAAGTCCCAAGTTCTTATGTAAGATTGTATAAACTTTCATTTTAAATTCTTTTTGTTTCTTTGGCACTGGGTTCCTCTTGTCAAAACAAGCAATATTTGGTTTTGGAAGGCTATTTATCACTATATATGTCAAAGTTATGAACTCCTGAAGAGGAGTATTACATATATTGAACCCAGCTCTTTTGTAGAATATCTTTTCACTAATCAGTATCAGTGTATGTCTAATAAACAGGCAGTGTAACAGGTATTCCTTAGATCTCTGTTTTTTTATTGACTTGCTATTTATAGAATCAAGCTGTAATTATTAATAGCATAAAACCATCCACACAACAGATTTACTTATTCAGCCACATAGTTCACTCACATTCACACAGTTACCCAGCTGACATGTTTCAATATATGAATTCAGTTTCATATGCCTTAGTGATATTGGAGTATAGGGCACCTGCTATGGTTTAGCCAAGAATGATCCTGTCCTTTCTTGGCAAAAGATGCCAGCCTCACAGCTGAGCCTGCACTTATAATTATGGAAGATGCAGACATACTGATTCCCTCCAGTGAATCCGATGAATTCCCTCCAAGAGGTTCATAGATCTCCTTCAGTGGTGAACAAATGTCTGTATGACAATAGGGCAATAGCTCTTGTAATTTTTACAGTCATAACCTTGATGGATGAAGTACTGAGTAGGGATATGGGACCCATCAAGTTCCTCCCATTTTTTGAACCTGCAGATAGAAAAAATTGGGGTGGTTTCGTAGATGACAGCTGTATGCTCTGACTGAGCAAAGAGTGTTTGGAGGATGGCATCAGAGACCTCTGCCAATAGTGGATTTGCTCACCCCAAGGTGATGAGCCCCTGAGCAGTAGGAGTTAGGGGAAATCAGGCTCACAGGGTGACAGTCTGTTTGACTTGTACATGGATAGGGATTCCTGAAATTTCATTCTAAGATGGTGAAATTCTTGGTGGCAGTTTACAGTCAAGGGCACCAACAGAGTCTCTTCTGTATTAGAAAGGTGAGTATCCAGTGTTTTCTGTCCCATATTCCAGGGATGAGACAGTCTTGCCAGTCTCAACTCTTCCAATTTTAAGTCTCCAGCTGACTGTGGGTGAAATTACTGTGATGGCAAGGTCATATTGCTCCATTCCTTCGGGGGTTGGAAGGTGCAAGAAGACAAGCATCACTTCATTGATGGGATGTCCCCAACACTGCCTCTGTGTTGCTGGATAAAGTCTTCAATTCATCCCCTACCACACTGTGCAGTGCATGTTGTCCAGACTCGGAGCAAAGGGATGTGATGGGCTAGACACACTGAGTATAGTGACTCAGAAACGGCATGAGAGTGGACAGAAGTAAGGGTCTCCAATGTGAGCTGACATTTTAAGTTTCAGATTTGACAGAATTAAAATGTATAGATCAATATTTTAAAAAGGTCATTAAGATATTAATATATCTGAGCAAGAATTACAAAGAATTCTAGGAAATATACTGTTTTATGAATTGAAGTAATGAAAACAGATAAGGCAAATGGTTTCCTAGAAGAAAATCTAAACATTTTCAAGAACTGCTAAATATCTATGTAGACAAGTTGGGACTCCTGCTTATAGTAAAACATAAACACAACACATTTTCTGCAGTCTTAAGAACAAAACCTAAATATTTTCAGTTATTTTACGATGGAAATGTTTTATGGTGCAAAATATTCATGTATTTAATAATTTTGAACACATTAATGCTTTTCAGCAGCCTTTGGCACCAGCATCATGGAGAAGTCTCCCTTACTAAAAAATTTTGAAATTACAAAAATCAGATTAGTTTAGTATTTGAAGCATTTTACCCTGAAAATACCTTTTCAGTGCAACACTGTTGTTGGTTGAATTCTTCTCAGTTCTAGACAAGGAGTAAATCTGCTATAACCCCACCATCAAAAGTGTCAATATCATATGGAATTCGTGTATAGAGGTCACTAACCTGAAATCTCTGCAAAGAGCTCAGAACACAGCAAGTATTTTATGCTACAGAGAATGCTGTAGAAAGATAATTGTGTACATGAAACAGTGGAATGAGTTTCTGAGGGCACTTAGCTGATCATAGTTTAATTACTTTTACTGTTTCTGTCTTTGTGAAATTTTGTTTGTGTTAAACTAAAATAAAGCATTGGAGCTGCACAAAGACAAAACAGTCTTCAGAGTATCTTCCAATTGCTTCTTTCATGCAATTTGTCCTGAATGCAAGGATTGCGGACTCCCCCAAAACAAAGTGAGACTGAAACTTGCTTGATAAACTGTAATCCCAACACTTTCCCCTTCTCTTTAAGTATTGGAGAGTAAAGATCCAGCACCCTAGTTAAATAGAAGTTTATATGAGTGTTTGTTGCACTTCATTGCACAAGCATGTCGGGAAATTGTGATAGCAAAATCAATCAATTTTTGTCAATATGTAAAAAATGTACTATAGCAAAATATTTTGAGTTTGAGATATACTGTGTGGGCAACTCCATGAACTCTGACTGTATGCAAAAGTCTATGTTGCCAGCAGCACATCTAATATATACAGATATAACTGGGAGATGCTTAAAAATCACCCACAAAATGTTCTGTGCATAAACAATTCATAAACCAGAAGTTTAGTTATTAAGTCTCAGACATTTTAACTCTTGAATGGCAAGGGTTTTTTTCATGTTGGATATCCAGCTTGCTTTGTCTGGAGAATAAACCTGGTGAATCATGTAGTGATGTTCTATGTATCATTCTATTAATCCTCTGATATTTTTCCTCTTTTTTCAATAGTTGAAGGATGTTCAATAGGCTAAACTCACAATGACATTCCTTGATAGGCAGACTTATTAATTTTCAAGGCCTGCATTTTCCTAGTATTGTCATTTAAATAGCCACAGATTTCTGCCCTTAGAATGTTAGGTGACGTGTTTTTATTACCAGTCTGCTCTTTAGTTTAATTGACATATTTTATAAGCCACATATGCTGGAGCCATCTGTTTATATTTTTCTTTTATTACCAGAACTAAAAATATAGCCATAGTAAATCCTTGTTTTAGCTGAGTTTAAATACTATTTCCTCAATATAGAGTAACAAGCAATTTCTATTAACCACCTGGCTGGCAAGGTGACTTAGTCTCTGACAGGTCTTTGCTAGAAACCAGATCATTTTTGGCCCACAATTTATTGCCTCTAAAACTATCAGAGGCTTTTCATTTACAGTACTGAATATTTTGTATGTATTCCATGTTCTTTGTGCCACTTTTATTTTTGGATCTTCTTTCCTTCTGCCGTATTAAAGTTTTCTGTGCCCTGCGTTTCCGTGCTTGACAAATGTGTAAGACTGGGTGTAAAACTGCAGAAACAGAGCAATCATCAACAGTTTGGGAAACTACAAACAGGTTTTTTCTATTAATGCATAGTCCCTGCACTTTTCACAAAAGACACCTTTGTTAAACGCAGTTCTTAACAGAGTGTGTGCTGTGAAATCCCATGGTGTCAGGCAGCAATGAATCCCTAAAACAAAGATGTGAATTGCTGTTTCATTGCCATTGTGCACGAATAGACAAAATGGGCAATATAACCTGATGCCTTCTACTGCGCTGCATAGGTATAGGATAAACTTGTCTAAGTTACCCTTCTTGCAGAACAGGGATGTGTGATTACTTGTGCAAATGTTATCTTTGGGAACCAGAAGTAGCTGCGAGGGCTTTATTCTGCTATTTCTTATGACTCCTCTGCCATCCCAGGAGGAGATGCTCACTGATAGAGCAGGACCAGTGCCCCTCCTCTTTGGTATCTTTGCCACATATCCAGGGTCCAGCTAGTAAAGCTAAATCATCTTTTCTGCTTGTATTTCAGAAGAAGGTCTTCATAATTCCAAAAGAGGTCCTCCTTCTTCCTCTCCTGACTGGCGGAATGCCGTGCTCATGAGAAGGTTTTATTGTAAAAATAGGTGAATAGGATAAAGGTCTTGATTCAACTTGTTCTTGGATAATTTGGAGTCTTGGAAAAGAGGCTGTGACAGCAAGGTGTGAACATGTTAACTCTTTGGTCATTGTTTTGCTTACAAAGAATGCAGTCTATGTACATAAAATTAAATAAATACAAAAGCAAAATGTTCAAGGCTCTCCATTCCACTTTTGTACAAACAGGACTCAAAGGAACAAAGTTTGGGAGGTGTCAAGTAGATGCCCTCTGTCAAGTAGACAGCAGAATTGAGATATGCAAACATCACCACCAGTCTCTTTTAACAAAAAGGGACTGCATACCACAATATAAATGCAAGGACTGTTACGACAAAAATAACAGTATTTTATAAAATTTAGCTTAGTAGTAATTGTTGTATATAATTCTAGTCTAAAATCTCTCCGTTTTCTCTTTTCAAAGCCTTTAACTCAGCTTTAACTAATTTGCAACATCTCTTCAAGAGTTCTTGCTGATGATCAAGTTTGTTAATTCATTTTTTTTTTGAGCAGAAAAGTTCTTAGGATGGAAATTAGAACAATCTGTTTGTCTTATGACTACTTTTAGATCAAAAGAGTTAGATGGTAGTGATTTTTGGAGACTCTGTGGTACGCAGTTACCACACAGAATAGCCCATAATGTTTGCAAAAAATTTGGCATACTTTATGGATCAAGTAAATATTTTTACCTGAAGCATTAGAAATTTAATTGAAAGGTTTTCATTTGTCTTTCTTGTGGTTATTCAAAACTGAAACTGATGGTGCAGCATTACAAGGGATATGAGCATGTTAAATCTAAATTCAAGCATGTGTCAGAGGTCTGTAAAACTTCCATTCCCTTCCTGACGTATAACTGTTATTCTTTGGCAAAGATGAATTCCGTTAAATAGGGAAAACAGCCAAATTTAAGTGTACACAAATACGTATTTCTAAGACACCATGTCCCTAAACACCACATCTACATTTAAGTTGCCTGGGAAGATCCAGGTTCATAAAAGTAACTATCAACATTGCCATTATCAGTGGATCTTTGCTATTTAATTTTTAGAGATTCTGCTTCCAAAACATTCTTGTAGATGCACGAGTTGTTTCTTTTCTTCCATATATTCATGCTTGCTGTAGTTTTGACATGAGGGATGGGCTAATTGCAGATCATAGAATCATAGAATCATTTAAGTTGGAAAAGACTTTGAAGATTGAGTCCACCACTAAACCATGTCCCTGAGCACCACATCTACATGTCTTCTAAATACCTCCAGGGATGGTGACTCAACCATTTCCCTGGGCAGCCTGTTCCACTGCTTGGCAACCCTTTCGGTGAAGACATTTTACCTAATATTCAGTCTAAACCTCCCCAGGTGCAACTTGAGGCCATTTCCTCTCATCCTATCAGTTGTTACTTGGGAAAAGAGACCGACACCCACTTCACTACAACCCCCTTTCAGGTAGTTGTAGGGAGCAATAATGTCTCCTCTGAGCCTCCTTTCCTCCAATTTGAATTGCATGTCATGTTCTGGCAGTGATGGGTTGTAAGAAACAATGTTTGTGAGGAGAAATGAAATCCTTTGTGACTGTTCCATGGTAAAAACCAGACAAGATGCTGGGCATTTTTGAGTCTTTAGGCCCTACAATAGAAATAGACATCTTCAGGCAATGTAAAATTCAAGAATAATTGTTTAGAGATTAACTTATCTAGGTTAATCAGTTAGAGGATTTAAGAGGGATGATTAGCACCACTGGCAGCGGGGAGGGGGAGAGGGTTGTAATTCTTCATAAAGCCTATATATTGTTCCATACCAAAGGAGCACACACAGTAAAGGTGAGCATCACTCAGACATCAAAGTGAAAACATTTTTTCAGGAAGCAGCTGCTCCATCTCTGAGATCATACCTCTTGAGGGGCACCTGTGAAATACATTCAAATGACAAATTGAAGGATTAAACATCATAACTCTATTCACTACTGAAAATCCTGGACTCTGAGAAAGCTTTAATTTTAAGGCATATCACAGTTATTTCCACAAATCCCTTCCTGCTTTATCTCTCACTCTTCCATGTTTGTTTATTCTTTCGCTCTCCTTTTTGGTCCCATAAACATCTGTACACATTAAAAACAGGTTAATAACTTTATCACCTCTCCCCTTGCTAATGAACTTCTCTCTACAGGTACTGATTACACCTTTATTTCAAAAAAAGTGGTTACACAGTTAAGTTGAACTCACAGCAGTTTCCTAACTAGGGCGAAAGTTGTTTAGCTTGGAAGTGTGTTACTGACTGAAACCTGGTGCTACTAGAAAGCCTGCCTGTGTATTTTTGGCCTCTATAGCAATTGCCTAATGAAGTCCATTATGTCTCCCTACAAGCCTTTTCAGGGGTTTTAATTTATTATTGTATGTTAGGAAAAATGACTAAATGAAATTCATAAAACTTGCAAATATTTCTCAGTGAACTAAATCTACTTTATCTGGTAAGTATAATGTTAGCATAAAAAGTACAACAACTCAGGTCTGCTTATGAATTCAGAAGCCTGACACATTGTTCTTTATCAATTTTTCCCTAACAAATCAGACAATTTTGATTATAACAGGAGTCAGGAATGTTTTAGTTACAGACACATGATCTACAGCCACCTTGATTGTGAAGGTCTGGACATCTCTTACAGCTGTTTCCAGCAAGAAGAGGGGATATAGCTCTGTCCTTTAGGTTTCAAGAAATGGAGGGGGAATTGATTTATAGTCACTGTCAGTTCCCTGTTGAACTAGAAGGAACTAATGGGAGGCACCTTAAGAGATCCTCAGTTTTGTCAGCAGTACCTGTGTCAGGCTTGGCCTAATGTTGCCGATGATACCTTCTCTTTGGCTTGTGGGACTAGCGCAGTCAGTTAGGAAAAATGAGCACAGAACAAGAATATGATGCAAAGATACTAATAGAAAAAAAAGAAAAAGAATAATAACCCAAGTTATTCTTTGGACTTGCTGGTGTTTTAAGTTGTTTACTTGAATAAATTTTATTTATGTTGTGCTGGTGGATGGCTAATGTCTCCTGAATCTCTCTCTCTCTTCTTAAACCGCAGATTCCTGTGCTTCTCAATCTCAGTAAAGATCCTGATGTTAACTTGCCTATGAAACCATTAATCTTCTCACTGGCCATGGGTGCATGCCTTGGAGGTAAGAGCTTATGTGAGAAAGCTGACATAAGGTAATAGCTATGCAATTATGGCATGTATAAACTGGCACATTAGGTTCAATGATTTTATTATACAAAGCATAGGGAGGAGCTGATCCAGCTCCCTTTGACTTCAAAGTACGCCTGGATAAGGATCTCAGTCACCGTCTGCTGCTACAACAGGATTTTTGCAGTCCGTGTTTGAAGACCGTATCTGCATAAAGTACAGACACACAAAGGAGCAGTCCAGATGGTGCTTATGGGGTTCTGATCTTTTGTGAGAGAAAATACAAAGATATATTTAGCTTTCAGAACAGAGACCCATCATTGCTCATTGAAAAGATGCAGAAAATGTATAATAGCCGAGATCTGAAGGCTTGATTCAAAGGCTACTGAAGTCACTGGGAGCTTTTCTGGCTGGGTCACAGAAATGGTTTGAGTATCTGTTTGCTGACCTGTTTAGCACTCCTTACTCTAAGGAAAGTCTTTTTGAAGTCTTTGGGAAATGTACCTCTAATAATGAAAGCTAATAGCCATTTTCCTAGTGCCCATCTTGGTGTTAACTGGGATTATTTGTATTGTCAGTGCATTAGCACAAAACAAGCAGATGGGTTCATTACTTTTTTTTTTTAATTGAAAATGTACCATGTATGTATTGTAGGCCAGGATTTCCTCTCTCTATTTGTTGTAACAATAAAGGAGAATAGCCATCCAGTAATTTTTAAATTAATGTTTATATTTGATTACTTTTTTTTTCACTCTGCAAATGGCTTAGGAAGGTGTTACAACACAACATTTCCAAATAGCAAGTGTACTAAGTGCAGATGAAACATTAAAATTTTCCATGAGAAATAAAGTTGGTATTATTTTTTTACTACTGAGAATTTTAATATTAATTTTAATGCTAATACATTATATTGGGCTGTGTTTTGATCCCTAAATATTCAAGTAGTTAGGTTAAATAATGTTAAAATGGATAAAATGGTGTTCTGCAATGAATACATCCTTTCTCACTCTCAACCCTCCAAGTGATTGTGAAGGTCTGGACATCTCTTACAGCTGTTTCCAGCAAGAAGAGGGGATATAGCTCTGGCCTTTAGGTTTCAAGAAATGGAGGGGGAATTGATTTATAGTCAACCCTCTTGACTTTACAGAGATTAAAACTAAAACCATTTTTGTGGTAATACAAGTTCTGGTTTGTTTATTTAGCTAAGTGATTGCTAGTGCAAGTGACCTTAATACCTAACAAAGATTATAATGATGTAATTTATGGATTGAATTTTAACACCATGTTGTAAAAGCAGGACAATTTGTACCAAAAAAACAGTTATTCATTTGAGGAATATCTTTTTGTACTCATCATTACTCATCATTATATTGTGACTTTAATCTGTTCCTTTTTCAAAACCGGTGATTTGAGTAATCAGCATATCTTTATATAGGTGTTTGCAATAAAAATATAATCTTTCTTCACAATTTGCTAATCACCAAACATACTCTGACTTCATTAAACTTTCAGATTTAAAAAAAAAAAGTAGAAAGAATATAAAGTTGGCCAGATTACACTGACATAGTCTGAGTGGGAGGCACTTTACCAGCCTTGGAGCTTTTACAAATCTCATCTGATTTTCCTAAAGTATCAATTATAATCTTAACCCAAATTCCTTTAATTTGATTTGTTGAAGGGCTGCTGGGATTTTAGCAGAGACTTCTGTATGTATGAAGTATGAGACAAAAGTAAAAATATAAACAGTACCAAGGGAATTATTTGAATTAAAACCACTAGAGATCCACAGGTTGGTATTCAGATAGGCTCCATACAAATATTTGGATAAAAAGTTAAATCATTTTCATTCTTAGCAAAAGCTTTAACTCTCCGGACTGTGCTCTATTAGGATAAAGCTGAGCATATGCTGAATTATACTGGCAAAGGTCTCATCTTGAAAATTAATATGCTTCTGACTTTCCCATGTCAAAACTAAAAGCTTATCATTAGGGAATGAAAAGTATGGAAAAGCTTTTGTTTTGAAAGATCTTATAGCTCCTCAAAAGTGAGGGGAAAAGGGATTTTCTTTTTTTTTTTTAAAAAGAAAGTGTTGATGTCCTTTCAAAATTATTTCCAAAAGACAAGTTTTATCAGCACTGAAGTGGTGTGAAAGAATCCTCAAGGTAGGCTAATCCCATTGTGTAAGGGGTAGATAACAATTATATCGTTACTGCCTGGTGCTTAAAGCAAAAGACTGAATCTTTTCACTGTTTATGCAACCAAATAAACTTGGAAAACAAGACATCTTGTAGAGGAGTCTGATGAAATAATTCATTGTAACTACATTTCTTAAGGTTAGTTGCTTGTTATGTAATGCAGAGCTTCAGTTCTGGTAATTTGATAACATTTCTGGTGTTCAGGGTAAATACTACTGTATGATTGTGTGTCCATGAAAGGACCATCAGCGTTTGTGCCTGTCTTGGAAAATGCTGTGCAACATTTTATCCTGAAAAATTTCCATTGGGTGCAATTACGTTTTTCTACCATCACAAAGTGCACAGGCAGCTATGGGGTTGGGAGATGATAGGATGAGAAGAGACAGTCATTTTCCTTCATTGCTTTAACTGTTGTCCTGGAAATGAAAGAAAGATTGAATCAGTCTCAAGAAAGATGGAAAGACTTTTGCCAGTATAATTGCCACGTTGTTGTCATCTTCAGCAGTGTCTCCCAAAAGAGAGAGCTGCTGCTATTAAATTTCTCTCTTTCACGGCATTGGGCTCAGACATAAAGAGTAAGTGAATATTGTGTGGATGCTCTTTGCTCTGTAAAATGTGTCTCAAAGTGAGAAGGGATGAAAAATCCTGTCTCTTAATCAAGGAAGCCAAGGACAGTGATGACCATGGGCAATTCCTGGTGAGATGGTCACAATTTTGAAATCTTTGAGTCTTCCTCAGAGTTTGCCAGTTCTATTCTGGCAGTTTTCTTGCTCATATCAGGTCAATCTTATGCAGTTGAGAAATAAATATGCCAGTTTTTTGGGGGATTTGGTTCTGGAAATTTAGGTTTCTATTTGTCCCAGCTATCTTTAAGAACTTATATTAAGTTGTAAGTTAGCAGTTTGGCTGCTCCAGGCTCTCTGGGGAGACTGGCGTGTCCAGGGGACTGATGTTTATTCATCCAATGAAAACGTCAGATGCACTCTGCAGAGCACGTTGGAGCCTCTAATGTGCAGAAATCCAGCAGCTAAGAGGGATCCCCAAAGACAGGTCAAATGAATTCGGACCTTGAGGTATTTTGGTTTGTCAGTTCTTCTGACTGCTGGACTACCCTGTTAGTTCTTGTATGTCTGAGCATTAATGCTCAAGCTGACTAACTAGTGGCTGGAAAAATTGTATTGCTTACGGGTTTTTTTATGTACTATCTGCTGGTATTTCAATTATGTTTGACCATGAAAGAAAAGAAAACAGGAAATTTAAAAGAAGCTAAAGAAAACAAACAAGGAAGTAACTTATCTTGTTTTCTGTGGTGTTCTGACGCATCTACACCGAGTCGCTGAGGTGAGCAGCTCCAGTGCCAGCATGGAGCCAGCAATGGAGTGCTCCAGCATGGTGCACAGGGGAGTTTCCTAACCAGAGGAACCTCAGGGGGAGCTGAGAGAGCCGCCAGGAGCCCACAGCTTGCGCAACAGCAGCTGACGAGACCTGGGAAGGGCCGGGAACAGCAGCGGCCGAGCCCACACACACATATAAAAGAAGCCCCTGGGAAGCGCTAGTGAGCAGGGTGGGCAAACAGGGCATGCTGCAAGGGTGTGGTGTGGTGTGGCACTTTGCACGGAAGGGTGTGCAGGAAGGGCGCTGAAGGTCTGCCAGCTTGACCATGAAGCAATGGTATCCACCTTGCAGAAGGCCATGGCCTATCTAAGCTCTGCACCCACCACAACTGATGCAGCTTCCCAGATAGAGCTCCTGTGGGAACTTACTGGCACCTCGGTACCAGGCTGCAGGCTGCGCCCTGCTCTTATGCCAGTATCGAATGGCAGCAGTGAGCACACCTTGGGAGATGCCCCCAGGTGGAGGAACTGCTTTGCTTAGCGACAGAGGTCTGGGAGGAGTTGAGTAGGTTGAGGAGTATCAGGGGGAGAGAGAGAGAGGTAGAGTACTAGACTTGTACCCTACCTGCCCTGAGACAGGCCCAACAGGCAGACAGGGTGCATGATATGGAGTATTCCCTATGCTCTCCCTGCCTGGCTGAACACAGTGACTTAAGGGATAAGGGGCAATGGCGGCAAATTCTTGCCCGGTGCAGCAGGCATGTCTCCTCTGTGGAGACACCTTCCCAGGTGCCTTTGCATAAGCGGTATGAGGCTCTGTAAATAGAACTGAACAATAACGAAAACGATGATTAATCTAGCTTGAAGGTGTCAATGAGGTTAAACTGGCCTACACCCTGCGTCAAAACTGCTTCCACAAAGAAGAAAAGATGGGTCATTGTCATCGGAGATTCCCTTCTGAAGGCAACAGAAGCCCCAATATGCAGACTGGAGCCAGACTTCTTAGGGAAGTTTTCTGCCTCCATGGGGCCCTGGTTAAATATGTGAAGAGAAAGATTCCTACCCTGGTATGGCCTTCAGATTATTATCCATTATTGATTTTTCAGTTAGGCAGCGATGAAGTTGCAAGTAGCCCAAAGGCAATCAAGAGAGACTTCAGGACCTTGGGGCAACTCGTTAAGGGCTCAGGAGCACAAGTAGTATTCTCTATCCCTCCAGTTCAAGGAATGATGAAGGAAGAAACAGGAAGAGCCAGCAGATCAACACCTCGCTCCAAGCCTTGTGTCACCAGCAGAATTTTGAATTTTTTGATCATGGGTAGTTTTATATGACACCAGGCCTCCTGGCAACAAATGGGGTATACCTGTCTCAAAGTGGGAAAAGAATGTTTGCACAGAAGTTAACAGGGTGCATTGAAAGAGCTTTAAACTAGCTTTGAAAGGCGAAAGGGATAAAATCAGGCTAGAGATAAGCCTGGGGGTAGCAAACAAATGTTTGATGGACGATATGCTAGTGAGGTCCTTTCTTCTGCCATCTCAATAGAGGTAAGGGATGGAGACCCACGCAGCAGCAAAGACGCAAGGGTATTGATGTGTTCAAAACCACGGAAGCACCTGAGAATAGTCATGTAGGAATTAGGGCTTCTCCTCCAAAAAGGTGGCGGGATCAATAGCCCAAGAGAAGCGCATCTACACCAATGCACACAGCATGGACAACAAACAGGAGGAGCTGGAAGCCATTGTGCAGCAGGAAAACGATGATATAGTTGTCATCACAGACACAGGGTGGGATGACTCGCACAACTGGAGGCCTGTAATGGATGGCTATAAACTCTTCAGAGGGGATAGGCAAGGAAGGGGAGGCAGTTGGATAACCCTGTATGTTCGGGAGTGTTTTGTCTAGAGGTTAATGATGGTGAAAATAGCGTTGAGTGTTTATGGGTAAGAATCAGTGGGAAGGCCAACAAGGCAGATATCATGGTGGGCGTCTGTTATAGACCACCCAACCAGGACGAAGAGGCAGATGAAATATTCTGTAAGCAGCTGGGAGAAGTCTCACAATCACTAGCCCTTGTTCTCGTGGGGGGACTTCAACTTACCAGACGACTGCTGGAAAGTGCCCTGCTGGACCCGTGGTTTGTGAACAGAGAAGTACTTATGGGCGATGTGATGCTTGGAGGCCCTCTTGGGCATACCAATCACAAAATGATAGAGTTTTTGATTTTTGGAGAAATAAGGAAGGGGGTCAGCAGAACTGCTACCTTGGACTTCTGGAGGGCAGACTTTGGCCTGTTTAGGAGCCTTCTTGACAGCATCTTTTTGGAAGCAGTCCTTGAAGGGCAAAGGAGTCCAGGAAGGCTGGACATTCTTCAAGAAGGAAATCTTAAAGGCGCAAGAACAGTCCATCCCCATGTGCCAAAAGATAAGCCAGTGGGGATGACTGGCCTGGCTGAAGAGAGAGCTTTGGCTGGAACTCAGGAAAAAAGTTTATGACCTTTGGAAGAAGGGGCAGCAACTCAGGAGGACCACAAGGATGTTGTGAGGTTATGCAGGGAGAAAATTAGAAATGCCAAAGTCCAACGAGAATTTAGTCTGACTACTGCCGCAAAAGACAATAAAAAAATATTCTATAAATACATTAGCAACAAAAGGAGGGCTAAGGAGAATCTCCATCCTCTATTGGATGTGGGGGGAAACATAGTGACAAAGGATGAGGAAAAGGTTGAGGTACTTAAAGGCTTCTTTGCCTCAGTCTCTAACGGTAAGACCAGTTGCTCTCTGGGTACCCAGACCTCTGAGCTGGAAGACAGGGATGGGGGGCAGAATGAAGCCCCCGAAATCCAAGGGGAAATGGTGAGTGGCCTGCTACACCACTTAGACACACACATAGGACTATGTGGCTGGATGGTATCCACCCAAGGGGACTGAGGGAGCTTGTGGAAGTGCTCACCAAGCATCTTTCCATCATTTATCAGCAGTCCTGGCTAACCAGGGAGGTCCCAGTTGACTGGAAGTTAGCAAATGTGACATCCATCTATAAGAAGGGCCAGAAGGAGGAGCTGGAGAACTACAGGCTTGTCAGTCTGACCTTGGTGCTGGGGAAGCAGCAGATTATCTTGAGTACCATTATGTGGCCGGCATGTCCAGGACAACCAGATGATTAGGCCCAGTCAGCATGGGTTTATGAAAGGCAGATCTTGCTTGACTAACCTGATGTCCTTCTATGACCAGGTGACCCACCTAGGAGATGAGGTAAAGGCTGTGGACATTGTCTACCTGGACTTTAGTAAAGCCTTTGACAGTGTCTCCCACAGCATTCTCCTGGAGAAACTGGCGGCTCGTGGCTTAGACAGGTTTACTCTTCGCTGGGTAAAGAACTGGCTGGATGGCTGAGCCCAGAGAGTTCTGCTGAATGGAGTTAAATCCAGTTGGTGGCCAGTCACAAGTGGTGTTCCCCAGGGCTTAGTTTTGGGGCTGGTCTTGTTTAATATCTTTATTGATGATCTGGATGAGGGGATCGAGTGCTCCCTCAGTAAGTTTGCAGATGACACCAAGCTGGGTGGGAGTGTTGATCTGCTGGAGGGTAGGAGGTCTCTGCAGAGGGGTCTGGACAGGCTGGATGGGTGGGCTGAGACCAATTGTATGAGGTTCAACAAGGCCAAGTGCTGGGTCCTGCACTTTGGTCACAACAACCCCATGCAATGCTACAGGCTTGGGGAAGAGTAGCTGGAGAGCTGCCCGGCGGAAAGGGACTGGGGGTGCTGGTTGACAGCCGGCTGAACATGAGCCGGCAGTGTGCCCAGGTGGCCAAGAAGGCCAACAGTGGCCTGGGAGTAGGGGAGTGATTGTGCCCCTGTACTCAGCATTGGTGAGGCCGCATGCTGAATATTGTGTTCAGTTTCGGGGTTCTCACTAAAATGAAGACATTGAGGTGCTTAAGTGTGTCCAAAGAAGGGCAATGAATGGGCTTATGATGAGCTGCTGAGGGAACTGGGGTTGTTCAGCCTGGAGAAAGGAGGCCGAGGGAAGACCTTATCACTCTCTACAACTACCTGAAAGGAGGTTGTAGCGAGATGGGTGTTGGTCTCTTCTCCCAAGTAACAAGTGAAAAGACAAGAGGAAACAGCCTCAGTTTGCACCAGGGGAAGTGTAGCTTGTATATTAGGAAAAATATCTTCACTGACAGGGTTGTCAAGCATTGGAACAGGCTGCCCAGGTTGAGTCACCGTCCCTGAAGATATTTAAAAGACCTGTAGATGTGGTGCTTGGGGACATGTTTTAGTGGTGGACTCATCAGTGTTAGATTAACAGTTGGACTTCATGGTCTTTTCCTACCTAAAGGATTCTATGATTCTATTATTCTATATTTCTTTGATTCTATTATTCTATATTTCTTTTGCAGGAGAGGACATTGAATAAAGCATTATTCACTAATGCTTCCTATTCTAGTACATGATGAAACTATGTTTCCTCTTCAGACTGAGTTGTATGGAGACGTTCCAATAGTGTCTAGGGAATGATGCCCTGAAATTTTTGGAGGACAAATGAAGATTGCTAGCTCCAGCAATATCAGAACAAGAAGAGTTTTAATTGCACTCCTTCTATTGGTTCATAAGTTTTAAAATAACAGAAACCATGGATTCAACTCAATTTGAGTAAGTCAGACATCTACTCGTTAAGACTGTTTAATTATGTAGAACTAGATTCTTTACTGAGCTGAAGAGGTTATAACTAATATATTATTTGAAGGGGTTTTGTACATTTGACATTTAAAGAGCTGGCACTTATTGGTCTTTTTATATCTTTTTTTTCATGATTCATAAAAAGAATGTTTTTGAAAAAAAGATAAAAAAAGAGCTTGAGTTAAAAAGTGACTGAATTCATGTTTCAAAGCCCCTACCTTTTGAGTTCTCAGTTACTAGCCTAAAAAAGTGCACAAAGTATTTTTCTGTGGCAGTGACTATTAGTGTTGTCCAAAGGGGACATTTTCTGCAGTTCATAGTTTTGCACTGTTTTTCTTTGCTGTGTATTTTCCTGGAGAGCAACCTGAAAGTCATCATTGTCACAATTCTGCAGAAAGAGGCAGTCTCTAGGGTGCATACAGCTGTGTTTTTCCAGCCACACAATCTTGGCTATAGGCTCTTCTTCAAGAAATAGGTAGGAGGAGGGAGCTGCTGGCACTTTTCTTCTAACCTTAAAGGGTCAAAACCAGGTGTGAATAAAATCCATTGTCCTCAGGACATTGTGTTAATTACAGCTAATAAAGGAGTGCAACCCACAGTGTAGCTAAATAGTGGGATTTCTCTCAGCGGTCTGGTGCTACAGCTATTCTGCCTCGTGGCACCCATCCTTCGGTCCCTGATACAGATGGGTCCTTGTAAAGTATCACTGATTTATTATTCCTGC
>NW_010549697.1:16175-40568 GCF_000687285.1 Phaethon lepturus
CAATAAAATCCTAAACTAGTTTTAAAGCTTCAGACACACTGAAGGTATAAACCTAGAAATATTTTTTATATTCCTAAACCAAGCCTCCTTTGCAATATGAGGGAAAAGTGATAGCCTTCAATAAAACATAAAATGTATTAAAATATATAATAATGAGTATTATGGAAAAAACACAACTGTAGATCCTTTGAAGTTCTAGTTGCAATAGATCAAATTTGTATAACACTTTTCAATTTGAAAGATTCAAAAAGTCTATCAAGAACTGAATATATGGCATAAAAATATAGCAGTTATTTTAGAGGAGCTCTATTCATTTTTTTTTTTTTTAACATAATTGTTGTATACAATGTGTAACTGAACGTATATAAAAATTTTTTAGTGGAGAAAATAAAATATACCTGTCTGAGCTTGATTTTAACCAGGACACTGTTATTGAAAGTTTCTATTGTTTCTAAAGGAGTCTTTTAAGGATGAGAAATCCTGGGGCTCAGTTTTATGTCTTGTGATTTAGATAAGTATTTTAGCCCTGATTTAGATAAGTATTTTGCCTATGGATGTAAAACTCATAATCCAAATCAAAGAGTGGTATTGTAGGGAATGAGAGTGACTTGAGATCTTTGAAAAGGGAAAGGGTGTTGCTGCTTTTGACTTTGAAAGGCAGGCAAAACAAATAAGGAAATTTATGAAATGTCTCACAATTTTTCTTTACAGATGTCAGTGCAGTCTTTAGCAGTATTATGCCTCTAAATTATACAGGTCTAGAAGCAAAATACAGCAGGTATTTTGTATGTCTTACACTAATGTGTAATTTACTTTCTGAGTATACTTTGCATTGTTTCTGTGATGTTTGCAATGGTGGAAATGAGTAACGTGGGCATGAACTGTGATTGCTCTCCATTAAATGGCAGTATTACTTGCTTGTTCTTAATGAAGAACTCATTCAGGTGTTAACTGAAAGTTTTTGGCTTTGTTGTAGCATGAACAACAGCATCATCAGAGCACAAGGAATCTTTACTTCCTTATTGATATTTGAGTGCCCAAACTGTCCTCTTGTGGTTTTCTGGAACAGCCAGAATCTGTAACCTTCTATAAAAACCCAGCTGCTGTTTCCCTTAGCTCTTTCATGACATTCAAAATCTGGACCATCTTCATGCTTTTTCAGTACCAAGTTCTTAAAGCCCAGCAGTGCTGTAAAGTCCTTGGTGTAAGAGCCAGGCTCATTACCAGAGTCCCATCAGAGAAAGGAGATTCTATAATCTTTAAGATTACCAAAGATAATCCTCTGGGGCAGGGTAGATATACAGAAGAAAGATGTGAATGTAAAATGTAAAAACAGCTAAAACTGAGTGTACGTTTGACAGATGTACCTTTGTCTTTATTAAGGCAGTATCAGAGGTCTGCTTGGCTTTAAGACACTGAGCTAATATGGAAACAAAATCCATATTGAACCTAGTAAATTTTTCTCAGCAAGGCCATTTTTCTAAGCTTGATAAGAGTACCTTGGCAGACATGCATATATAGATGTATGTATGTTATTAAGGGTGAAATACAAAGTCTATGGGGTAAAGGATGCTGTTTCAGCTGTACTGAGGAGGATTTACAGGTTGAATGGTAAATCTTAGATTTTAAAATGGAAGAGAGCTATGTGTAATATGTAGAATTCTACTCTATTTTACATTGATTTACAAAAAGAATTTAAACCAAACATCAAGCTCACTTGATTTTAATGCTTGCATTAGTCATGAATTTGAAATGCTTGCATTAATGGTTTTCAATCTGTGTAAAATAACTGCATGCTATAAGGTTCTGCAATTTAGAGATAGGGTGATGATCACAGATGTCATCGGAGACTCCTACAAAGCATATGTGGAATTTTGTTTAATTTTATTTACTTGCTTTGTGCATTTGTTTATCATAAATTACAGAAGGTTCTTTCTAGAAGCCTTGGCCACTTCTGTTTTCAGAATAATATAGAATATTCAAATTCATTACGTTGTGTTGGTGAGTCGCTGCAATATGAGAATACAGACGCTGCGTAGCTGTCAGCAGAAGAGGTATATTCAGTTTAGAAAGTAGAGGTTGGACTACCAAGACAGAACAAGACAAGGGGAGCTACAGCAAGCTCAAAATGCTTTAATGAAGAAGGTAATACTGGATTATCTACCTTCCTACCTCTGCAGACACTTGCCAGATAATACCTCCTTTTCTGCACCTCGAGTGGTGCAGCAGAGAGGAGGAAAAAAACTCAATCTACAATATTCATATTGGTTCTTGTTGATGGAGCAGACACTGTACGATGCTGAAGAAAGTTGTAATCATGTCCTAGATATTATAGTAATAAATATATGTAGCACAGTTATAGTTAGCACACCTAAACCAAAGAGGGGCACTTAGCAGGAGTTATGAAACTTTTAAATAAGGCACTTGAACCATAGCAAAGAAAATTTTGGTTAAGTTGGAACCTGAATCTAAAGCAACTGAACATTCTAAAATAATTTAATGGAGGGACACTTTTTTTTTAGTAATATCTTGTTCTGCTCAGATTCAAAGTAAGTTATTATAAAGTTGTGTAATGTACTTTTATGCCAGGTGTCTATCCATGAATCTATTTTTCAAGATTTGCTCTCTAATAGTGCTGCATGTGGAGAAGGTGTGAAATTGAGCTGACACACTTCTAGCCTCTGAATCTATAAATTGGAGAGAAAAAGAAGCGCAAGCTGGGGTTTGCGTCCAGCATTAAAGGCTTTAAATGGAAACTACTTGAATATATGTTTCAGGACATAAGGGAATGGTGTGTCAGAGTACACTGTTGACACTATCTCTTGTTATACTAGTTTATTTTACGCTTGTACTGGTAAGTTGACTTCAAGGAGAGCAATGACTTTAGCGATCACCTCAGGTTTCATGTCTCTTTTACAGATGTTGGGATTTGGACAAACTTATGGAATTCTTTATGTTGTTAAAGTAACAAGTGCAGGATGTTCAACAGCTTGCCTTATTTATTTCACATTTCTGGTAGAAAAGTGATAAATTTAAATTTCCAGTTTTCCTCTCATAGCAAAAAAAAAAAAAAAAAGCAATGAGCACTTAATGATGCAATACTTACAGTAACTGTTCTGCTGGTGGTAAAAAATGATAAATTTCACCTGATTAGAAATGTTGGATTGAATGCAGTTCAATGAAATTTTTGGATAAGGTAACTTAAAACTTTGAATAATTTTTTTTTCTTTTTCTTATAAACTCCATGTGTATGTATTTGTGCAGAAACATCCGACTCAAAATGTTTCCAAATGGGTAAAATTAAAAAATGTTGATATTGTATGACTGCAGCCTACAACATATAACAATGCTGAATGAGTTTATGCATGCCTTCTCCCCCTTACTACCTATTACTTGAGGTTCCACGTTGTTTTAGGGACTGTTAATGATTTAATTGGCCTTGATTCTGTAGCCCTTTACTGACTGCAAAGTTTGATTTTCCAGGGGTTATTAATTTTTACACATAAAAATTATTAAAAGGTATTCAAGACTTGTAGACATTTAACAGATGAATATAAATGGTTTTGTTTAATGAGGCAAATCTTTTTGGTGAAACAGAAAATTTCTGAAAGCTATGAAGGCTGTCTGCTCTAAGGCTAATGAAAACCACAACCATTCAGTGTTCACTTCTGCAGCCAGATTCGTTACATTTGCTCAGTTCGTGCTTTAAGTAGAGAAATGGAATACATTGTGGGAAGGAAGCCACATGTGTCAGTCTACCTATATTTAACGATGTAAAGCATATGGGAGACTGCGCAGTTTTCTTTTGAAAAAGGATGGAAGGAAAGGAGCTGGCTTCCGTCAATAAGTTTTGCTCTGACAGTGTAGCAGGATGGTTTGATTACAGCAAAAAGCAGGGCTGAGAATCCTCACCTTAAAATCATTCACGATTCTGTAGCAAACTCCTGATTTCAGAGTAAGAACCCTTGCCTGGGACAAAACAGTGCAAACAGCTGTGCCTGTGTCAAACTGGGCCTTGCACAGATGTTTGTCCAAGGCCAGAGAAAAGCTGGTTTTAGGGCTTGAGTTGACATGTAAACAGGGTAGTCTTTTTGCTTCTGCATTAGCTACCCAGAGACCCAAGGAAGAGAAAATGCAGAAAGTCATTAGTTAAGCAGAGGTGTAGCTTGTTATCCACCACCAGGGCATGTGGAGGGGAAGTGGCCTGCAATGCTCACAACAAAGCAAAACTTTTCTGTAAGCAACCCACTTTTAAGCTTGCTGTTGCACAAGGCACCATCTCCTTCATGGTTGTGAAAGTTACTGCTCACGGAGGCTGCTCATGCTAGGCCAAATAGCTTTATTAATGATAATCCCTTCCCTTTGATTTCTCAATGATTTGGGTAATAAACACTAATTCTGCTGGGCACTTTGAGGGGATTCTCCAGGCAAACATATTAATGCAGCAATCCCAGTGGTTAGGCTTGCTCTTGAGGAGGCAATACCAAAGGGACTCCTGAGAACTAATGGTATTTAAATATAATGGATGCGCTGCTGACAAGTAAAAATCAGCAGCTGAGAATAAGGCTTAAAGTGAGAGGAAACACGTTATTGACACAAACTCTCTCCCTTTTTATGTTATGATTCTGCCCTGATTTCCCACTCCCTTTAGCAAGGTTATTCAGCTCTCCCAGCATTGATTTTCAGTGCATTGCAGATTATAGTCACCTGGGCACACTCTGTTTACTGAGGGAGAGGCTGTCTGAGCTCAAGGAAGGTGCATGATATGTGGTATGCAGGTTCTGGGTTTCAGTTTGGCAGTCTCTGAAGGAGTGACAGCTGAACACTGGGTTGAGAAGAAGTAGCTAAAGATAGAAGCAGAAAGCTGGAAGAAGCAGGGCTGGTGGATACTGCAAGTATCAAATCAGGCTTACCAAACCTTGTCAACATCTTCCTGCTTGTACCTCTAAGTTATCTGGAGATGCAAAGGCACGTTTTAATATATGTGGTTTTGAATTGGATCTTTCTTGATAGGTCCTACACTTTGGCCATAACAGCCCCATGCAATGCTACAGGCTTGGGGAGGAGTGGCTGGAGAGCTGCCCAGCGGAAAGGGACCTGGGGGTGCTGGTTGACAGCCGGCTGAACATGAGCCGGCAGTGTGCCCAGGTGGCCAAGAAGGCCAACAGTGTCCTGGCCTGTATCAGAACTAGTGTGGCCAGCAGGAGTAGGGAAGTGATTGTGCCCCTGTACTCAGCCGTGCTGAGGCCACCCCTTGAAATCCTGTGTTCAGTTTTGGGCCCCTCACTACAAGAAGGACATTGAGGTGCTGGAACGTGTCCAGAGAAGGGCAACGAAGCTGGTGAGGGGTCTGGAGAACAAGTCTTATGAGGAGCGGCTGAGGGAACTGGGGTTGTTCAGTCTGGAGAAGAGGAGGCTGAGGGGAGACCTGATTGCTCTCTGCAACTACCTGAAAGGGGGTTGTGGTGGGGTGGGTGTTGGTCTCTTCTCCCAAGTAACTAACGGTAGGGCAAGAGGAAATGTCCTCAAGTTGCGCCAGGGGAGGGTTAGATTGGATATTAAGAAAAATGTCTTCACCGAGAGGGTGGTCAAGCATTGGCACAGGCTGCCCAGGGAGGTGGTGGAGTCGCCATCTCTGGAAATGTTCAAGAAACATGTGGATGTGGCACTTCAGGACATGGTTTAGGGGACGTGGTGGCGCTGGATTAATGGTTGGACTTGATGATCTTGAAGGTCCTTTCCAACCTTAGTGATTCTGTGATTCTGTGATTTATTCTTAACTAAAACCGTTGAATACTTTCTTATACTTGGAGTTGATTTCACATTTCCTAAAGATATTCAAAGTAATTTGCCTTGAGAAATATCAGAAAGATACTTTTATGTCACCTTTTCTGGACAGAAACAATAGAAGATCTAATGTGCTTCTGCAATGATTGTGCAAAGCTGGGGAAGGTCCATGGAAAAATAAGTATGAACCTGTTAGGATTCCTCTGTCATTTTCTTCTCTGTAGCCTAGGCAGCAGCAGCTCTTTCAGTGACATGTTCGTATCTTTCTATATTTCTTCAAAATAAGAATCTCTTTTTGCCTTAATAAAAAGGTCTTTCTTGATTTCATGCTTATGAATTATTAAGCATAGTTACTATTGACAATAATGCATGTTGTCTGCCAAGAAAAAAAGCCAGAATAGATATGCAGGATAAAATGTATGGCTTACCTCATACATATCACATGCTATTATTATTAGAAATATAATATTTTATTCATTGTAATGAATCTAATTTCTTAATAACCATCTGCCTTATGATAAAGGATGAGTTACAGCAGGAGTCATCAAAAAAGTTACAATAGGAGTCATCAAAACAGACTGTTTATTACAATGTTGTTCTTTGATACAGTTCACCCATGTGTTATTACATTTTGAGCATACAAGCAAACAAGTAAGGGTTTGTGATATGCTTTTTAAGCTTAATTATTCTTAAGATTGAAGATGATGTGAAGGTGAAGTCAAGATTGGGTGATGTCCTAGAAAATGCTTATTCTTCATTTGTATCAGTTGGAATAAATTTAACGTGCGTAAGTTTCCACGTACATTAACCTAGTCTTGGGTTTTCCATGGTCACAGTGTTGCTGTTTCACTACTGAGTCAAATGTCTGCCGTGGAGAGGTGTTCCTGGGAGGAGAAACAAATGTTTGTCTCTGTTGTTAATTTCACCGTAGTTCTTGGAAGCCTGCTGAGCCAATACCTAATTAAACTGCACACACACTCTGAACAAATGAAAAAGAAATGCTGCTCCTTTCAGATAACATTTAAGGTGATGATTTCTCCTCAAGTGAAGTCTACTTGGAGAAATCAATTCACTGCTGAAGCAGAAACTTTTTCCATAATACTTCATCATGTGAAGGCATAACTATAGCTCATGTATCGTATAGGAGAGTGTGTGCTGTTTGGAGAACTCGACTGTATCTAGTCACAGCCATGGGACAAGCTCAGCTTCAATCCTCTTTCTTAATTTGAAGCCAGAGCTATATTCCTTGTCAACAGTAATATTATTCTGATGGTGATGTTTGATTGTGCTACATGTAGAGCAGAAACCTCTTATGAAATATTTGGAGGCTGTAGACTGCAGATTAGTTTTGGAATTGAAAATTCCCTAAGTGTTCCTCCCTGACTCCTCTAATAACATCAGCTGTGCTCATTTGTTCTGTTTGTGCATTAAGCCACGTGCTTTATGTCTTGGCTTTCTCATGCCAGAACATACCAGGAACATGACGTTCCAAGTTCAATTTCATATCTTTAAACATCCATTAAAGTAACTAAAATATGCTTTAATGCAAAGACAGGGGAAGGGAAATGAGCTGCTAGTTCCTATCGATCAGTGCTACCCTAGACACCATTTTTTAAAGGTTTCTGGTCCTCTAGTAAAGTTACTCATCTTTTCTATCCACACCTGAAGCACATGTGGGTGGGTGCATGATTCACTCTGTATGACAAGAAGCCTAGGTCACAAATAGACAATTAGCCCATGAGAATGCTCCATGATCCTTCTGTGATCCTTAGGGGCATACCCTTCTGTTGATGTGCGGTTCCACTAACATCAGCAGAGCTCCTCATAGACAGAGAGGATCTCTGCACCCAGCTCCAGCTCCTTTGCAAGGTCAAACCCTTAAAAACAAAGACAGTAGGAAGCAGCTCACCTAGCACAGCTCCTGGGAGAGCAGAAAAAAAAAAAAGGAATGAAAAAAAAAAAAGGGACAATTAAAGATATAAAGTTAAATGCCTATTTGGGATTGAAGAGATTTGGGGGAGGGGGGGGTTTATCTCACGTTGTCTGCAAGATTTCAGCTTCTTTCTTGTTCCATAGTGGAATCAGCTCAAGAGCTGTTTGAAGCTGCTGATGAGAAAACAAAACCAGTCTTCTGTTCTTAATAGCTGTTGTTTAGGGCACCCATCTAAGACAACAGGTATCCATGTTCAGATCTCCACTCCAGGATAAAAATCTTGGTTTGCTGCCTATTTGGTGTTGATAATAATTGACCACCCTGGAGTAAATATGAATCATGCTTTCTCTTTAGACTTGACTGGAAAAATCTTGGGCTTTTTCTTGGAAAGCTTTGGCTTTCATGAAATCAACTTTAAAAAAAAAAAATCCAGAGTGACTTTTGGAGGTTTAGTTGTTTCTCAAAGTTGTTGCTCTGTCCCTAGAATTACGGGTTAAAAACCTGTATCTCAGTATCCACTGATACTGATATAGCTTTGAATCCAAACTAGTAGCAAAATTATTGCGGTCAAGCTCTTCCTCCTACCTTTTCTTATTAGAAGAGGAAGAGCTTCCTTCCTCCAATGTTCCTTCCACATCACATCTTTTCTCTCCTTTTCCTTACTCCTGAACTCTATCACTTCATTTTATTTAAATTTAAGAGTGTTCTATCATTTTTAAGAATTTTTTTAGAAGTCTGCTCATTTTGTGTGCGCTTTCAGGTGCAGAAGGCCATATGGGTACCACGTGTGAATATTCAGGGGAATAATCCCTTTGTCTTTATTCTGACCTATTCTGACCTAACCTGATTCCTAGGTGACCTGAAACATTTACTAAGTCAAAACAATTACCTGGAGCATTAATTGCTTTCTGATCTGTTTCTGTCAAAGTCAGACCAGAAGAGTGCCCGCTGAGCAATAATGTTTAACAGGGCCAAAATGAGAAGAGTAACTATATAGCAATGGGAGCAAAGGAAGACTTGTGCTTAGAATAATGAATTGTTAATATAGTGATGTTGGCAACAGAGATTACTTGCCATAGTATAAAATTATTTTTCTCCTAGATTTTTACCTCTTTTATTCAAAATTTCAGTTAAGGAATAGAATGTAGGAGTCACTGTCACTTCCCGAACCGTGGCTTAGATCAGAAACATTTACTGAAGATGTCTGCTTTGTGGAAGTCAAGTATATAGCATTTCTTAAGTCTGAGGTGTGAGTCAGGGGAAAGCTATAGAAAATGGGTTGGTTCTTCTGCGCTCTGAATATCTGACTTTACATTGCCCCATTGTTGAAAGCTTAGAGGAAACACAGAAATAAATTAATTACTGGAAAAGGCTTAGGAGAAAAGAGAAATATATAGTTCTTCCAAGAAGACAGATGTGTGTTAGAAACACGGCATATTATTTTCCTTTGGTGTCCCCCTCTCTTAAGGGGTCCTATATAATGTAACTTCGTGAAGTTCATTGAGTAAAGTTATGTTCTTTATGTATTAAAGAACCATTGTTGTTTGGTAAACAAAGTTTGTATCTGTGGTGATCCTTTTGCTTTAGCAGAGAGATGTGAAACAGATCCATTCCCCTCCCTTGTCCCACTTACTATGTTTTAAATTCCTGTTAAAAAAAAAACACCTTAGCAATTAGTTACCCTCTCCATAAAAAAGACATTGATTTGTCAATGTCAAATTTGTATAAGGAAAAAAGGCATCAGTTTTTCTTAGCATCCTCAGACTATCTCATCCTTTGTTTTTGGATCATCTGATGGCACCTTCCTGTATGTAAAACCAAAAACCAGCAAGTTTTTCTGAAATGCAAGTCTCTGGTGTCATTTTGACAACTGCTAGATTGGTGTTATGTTCCTTCCCTGTTTTTCTGGCTTATGTAGAATCAGAGACTGATACCAGGCTTATCTTTCGAAGCGTGAAGCTATTTATAGGATGTGGAGATACTGTCATCTGTATGTTTCTTTTCAAGCCTATGCAACAGAAATTTATTTTTCTTTTCTAACTAATACATCTTAGGACTTTAGCACAGAATAAACAGGGGAAGTGTAAGAAACAGAGCACAACTGTAAAAGGGTATTTGTTTTCTGAACTGCAGGTAATGGAACATTGATTGGAGCGTCCGCAAACGTTGTTTGTGCTGGAATTGCTGAACAGCATGGTTATGGCTTCTCTTTCATGGAGTTTTTCAGGTACAATTTTAAACTTCTCACTTTAAATCTATCATCTTTTTTTCTCAAGGCAAACAATGGATCCTCCAAGGAAAAAATCTGGAGAAAGGATCTATGACATAGACCTGTGTTCTTAATTTGTTTTTGGCAACTGAAATACAGGTCGAGGGCAGGTCACTTTAATTTTACATGCTATGGATAGAATGTATAAAGGTGATGGGAGCACAGTGGAACCCCAGGAGAAACAAAGCCTCAGAAATTCCTGCTTTGATCTTCTTCAATTTTATCTTCAGTTCTGTAGTGATACTAAATTTTTGCGTTGTTGTTAAATACACTTTAAACATAGTTTCTCATCTGCACATTTTCACGGATGTTCCGTCACTAGGAGAAAGTGGGATGTCCCAGTTTAGAATGAGTAAAACTTCACTCCATAATCCCATGAGTAAACCTATTTATCTAAAAGCAATTGCTTTTTTTGTCCAGCTGCTTAGCAGCTGTGAGGAAAAGTGTGATGAGCAGCTAGTAACAGCTCAAATTGTTGTTTAATAATTGTTTAATTAATAATTGCTGTTTAATAATAGAAGTTCCTCTGGAGGTCATGCGAGAGGATAAACAGGTGTTCAATGGACAAGGACTACTTAATGTTCTTAATGCATACAACAGTAATATTTTTCTCAGAACCTCCAGTTTTTAAGACTGTGGTTGGAAGTTGCAAATAGAAACTGGAAAACAAAGGACTAGACATGAAGTTAAAGTTTAAGGTGTAGTTGATGGAGCTAGAACATAATTTCTTTCTTATTTTTCTGTGTGTTTAGGGCAAAGGATACTGTTAATTTCACACCAATATTTCTTCTCTTTTTTCTTTATGTTGTTTATTTTAGTTTCTCTGCTCTACCAGCTGTCCTTTATAATGTTTACCTCAAAGTGCTCAAACCTGTGCAATTAATATCATTAATCATACAGGGTGTCTCGAGCAGAGCTGATGATAATCCTAAACAGAAAGATGGTCTGAATGGTTAAAGCTAAAATTCTTACTATGAGCATGTGCTGCTCATAACACAGTTTATCTTTTCACCCACAATCTTCTGATGATATGTTTTAGAAAGACAGATTACCTATAAAATCGAAGTCTTGGTTGTCAGCACCTTTACGACTGCAGGACCTTTATGACTTGCTTTTGCATGAGGGGCTTCTCTTTTAGGCTGGATCCTGTGGCCAGCTTGTCTGACACCACTGGCTATGCAATGTCCCCAGATGGGCCACGTAGCAGTGGCTGGGCCCGGCATGTTGCACCCAGCATATCCTTGTTGCAGGTAGATGTGTGCTGAGTTGCCTCAAGCAGAGGCTCAAGCCTGAACTGTGTGTGCAGTTACAGACCTAACCGGTGGCCCAGGATCTTGTAGGGTCCAACAGTCGCAAAAGCTGGGGCAGCACACCCCTGCCACGTGAATGCATGTATTACCATGAGGGAAAGCACTGAAGAAAGCACTTTTAGAAAGATAGATTACCTATAAAATCAAAGTCTTGGTTGTCAGGACCTTTATGACTGCAGTACAGTCTTATGTAGTATAGAGATAGCTAAGAGACTTCTTGGAATTCAAGCCTTTGTACAAGAAAGGTGGCGATAAAGCAATAAAGGGCTTGTGGATTGTTCTGTTCATGTGTCACCGATATGCAGCTTGTCATTTGGGGATTTAACTTGTATTTAGCATTAACAATGTGTCTTCTATGTAGATTTTGTAATGAAATGTTCTTAATACTTCCATGATGTTGAGTATTTAAGCAGAAACAAGGATGTAAATCTTGACTAGTCTCTTCAGCAGTCTTCACTGCAATGTATTCTTTATGAAGATTGAAGATAATACACAGATGTTCTGAAATTACTTTCTGTGAGTATGCTTTCAAAAAAAAGTACTGGGGAAGGCCGTAGCTGTTGTGAGCAAAGGTGTGAGAACTGAATCCAGAGTGATCACAGGAAGGTAACAATGGATATTAATTAGCAGAAAGAACATAAAAGTCTACTTTTGCTGGCTTCTTCTCAATTACTGAATAGGCAGTTCATGAGCTCCTTCAGAATTTGTCTTAGGAAAATATTTGTTTCGGTTGAATGTACACCAATTCAGTATTTTCTGAACCTTCTTCTGGCATTAAGAGGTACTATGTGTATCCCTTGAGGATTTTGATCTGGCTTACTTTTATTTATGAAGGTTGTCTCAAAGCATGAAGTGATTTTTCTGCATTTCTTCCCTGTTTGCTCAAGGTCACTCGTTAGGTTTCACGTCCCATTCAGGATCCTCTGCAGTGCTTCTACTAGTATAGACACAGATCATTACTCTCTCATCTTGCAAACCCCTGTGAGTCAGCAGATAAAAATCATGAGTACTATGTATGGGGACATGAGGGCCCTCTGCTGCCTGACTTCTGCTAAGGTATCTTCAGTGCTACCTGGGCTGTTATTGGCTTGTCCTTCTCAGGTGTCTCAGTGCAGGAAACCCATGACATGTCTGTCCTGTGTGGCATCTGGAGTCATACAGCACGGTATACTACTTTGCACAGCCTTCCTCCCCATCTGCATGCTAAACCCAAATTAGGTAACTATGTTTGGGGGGGGGCTTTGCTAGAAGCAGCTTTTTTTGCAAACCATGTTTTGACATGGTAGTCTGAGGAGGAACTCTGAGCAGGGTTGCTAAGCAAATCTGGTGAGTACACCTTGACACAACAGGATTGGAGAGGCTCTGGGTGCCCAGTGACCAGGGCATCCTGGTGACTCCCTGTGTAGGGAGAGAAAGGAAAAGGCAAGAATCAGGCTCTGTGTCCTGTAAGAGGGATGATGACTCATGAAGGCTCATGACTTTTGCCATGTGTGTCTTTGTGCAGTGGCACTTGGTGTGGTTTGACATTCCTCTTCTATTTTTTAAGAGGAGAGCGGTGGCAGTCCAAGCAGGTTTGTTGTACAATGCCCTTCTGTTGCCCAGCCAGAGCCAGAGGTGGGCAGATGTAGTAACTTGCCTCAATTGCTTGTCTGCCCAGCTTGATGTGCTTCCATCTGGAGTGCCTTCAGAAGAAGAAATCCTGTGCTGGTGGGTGCATGCCTGGATGATCATGAATGCTATAGTCTTTCAGAAACCTAGCATCCTGGGGAAGTTCCCTCTTAAGAGCCATATCTAATTGTTTCTTTCCCTTTATCAAGAGTCCTACCTCCCCAAGGACCTGGGGGCACTCATCTCCTTCCAGATTGCTGTACTACTGGATGTCAGGGGAAGACAGCCAGCCCTGGCATCCCATCCTTACCATCTAAGTAACTCAGGCCCATGTGCCTGAGTAACAGTAACTTCTGGCCTGTATCAGGAATAGTGTGGCCAGCAGGAGTAGGGAAGTGATTGTGCCCCTGTACTCGGCGCTGGTGAGGCCGCAGCTTGAATCCTGTGTTCAGTTTTGGGCCCCTCACTACAAGAAGGATGTTGAGGTGCTGGAGCATGTCCAGAGAAGGGCAACAAAGCTGGTGAGGGGTCTGGAGCACAAGTCTTATGGGGAGCGGCTGAGGGAACTGGGGTTGTTTAGTCTGGAGAAGAGGAGGCGGAGAGGAGACCTTATCGCTCTCTACAACTACCTGAAAGGGGGTTGTGGCGACGAGGGTGTTGGCCTCTTCTCCCAAGTAACTAGTGATAGGACAAGAGGAAATGGCCTCAAGTTGCACCAGGGGAGGGTTAGATTGGATATTAGGAAAAATTTCTTCACCGAGAGGGTGGTCAGGCATTGGAACAGGCTGCCCAGGGAGGTGGTGGAGTCGCCATCTCTGGAGGTGTTCAAGAAACGTGTGGGTGTGGCGCTTCAGGACATGGTTTAGGGGACATGGTGGTGCTGGACTAATGGTTGGACTTGATGATCTTGAAGGTCCTTTCCAACCTAGTGATTCTGTGATTCTGTGATTCTGTGATTCTGCTGGAAGTGCTGTACCTGTAAGGAGATCCCAGTAGAATGGCATTTAGGTAAGTAAAGATTATCCTGAGAAAGTAGGGAGAAAGGCATAAATCCTCCTGCCCTGTATTGAAGCACCTTAAAGCAGCCTGGTGTCCAGGGTACACTGCTGTTGAGGAGATACCAGTTTTCAACCATACATGCCTGGCTGTGAGTATGCTGGCCAGTGTTGCCAAGTATTTTACCCAGAACACATGCAGTTCTTGTTCCCTTCTCCCACCTTCCCCATCAACACATACAGAAACCAGTTCTGTCCGAAGAGTGCTCACAAGGGGAAGAGTGCCTGTGAGAAAAGATTCCTCAGTTGCAAAAGATTCCTCAGTTGCTATGAATTCAACTTGCTGTTTCTGGCCCTTGTGAGCTTTGCTTGATACTTCATTATGTTCCACCAAAATAAAAAGAATCCCACGTCCCATAGAACATACAAACACTGTAATAAACTTACTAAAGAGACCTGCTACAAAGGACATAGAGAAGGCGGAGGTACTGTGATCAGCAGCGCAAAGTCCACCTGGAGGCCAGGCACTAGTGGTGCTCCCCAGGGTGGTTGTGATCCCCAGCAGTGCCTTCTAAGCTCAGCTGTTCTAGGATTCAGCTTTTAATCAGGCCCAGAAATCTGAAGGCAAATAATGAATAACTGCCACTGGATGATTCATTTGAACTACTTCAAATTCAAAGTAAAGGAAGTAATGGTAAGACAAAAAGAAAATGGAAAGTCCTAGAAAGATCAAGCTCAGAACAAGCAATTTGCTTAAAGATGCTCTTTCCATTTTGGAATCAGCCCAGCCACATTAGACTCCTTTTCCACCTTGGAAACTGCCTCATAAGACTGTATTTATGTGTTTTAATATTTTGATCTGAAAAAAATCTTTTATGTATCCTAATTTTTCATTATCCTTCTAGTAATTCCAAAGGCTGAGCTGAACACAATATTCCAGGCACAGTCCTCTTATTTTTTCCCATTTTACAAAGATAAGATTAATACAAAGTATGGAGCTATTTGCCTTTTTGTCATTAATCTTGCCATTTCAAATTCCTGTTTAATTTACTATGCGCTATTAAATCCAAGTGTCTTTCTTGAGTTACTTCCTTGAGTGTGAATATATTGTGTTATCCCACCCCGCAAGTGCTCATACTTTTCCCACATCGTGTTTCTCATTAACATATCATCAATGGGCAGAGATAAAAGGGAATTGGTGTGCTATGTGATCTAGTAACTGAATTGGAGGGTGGACAGGAAGATAAATATTTAAGTGGTAAAAATAGAGATAGTTGTGAGTCAGTGGGGTTTGGAAAAGAAGATAGAGAGCAGTGGGATATTTGCTGTACATGTCAAGGATAGACATCAGAGCAAACAATTGAGCATTATGCCTCTGGAGAGAAGAGCAATTTTTTTGGTAGTCTTGACCCTGTAGAAAACAACAGATATGTTAATAATATGAAGGTAATTGCTCAGGGACAGTATATATGAGTAAGCAGAAAGCAAGGAAACATAATATGCATATTATGATTTTTAGTCTAGCTATCAGAGAAACATTAAATCATAAATAAGAGCTTAACATAAAGGAAAACCTCAAATGTAGGCTAGTACTATTTCTTTTGGCAAACGGTCAGATAAGGACAGTATAGTCTTGTCGCCTGAATGATTTCCAGAGGTTAACATAGTGATTCCATATCAATTAGACTGTAGAATAATCAAGAGATCTTTGTTTTTCCTGAGGAATAAGATAAAAGAAATAGAATTTTAGATGTCTCTTCCAATCTAGATGCTTCATTTCATGTTAGTTTTTTAAATTTTTACTAATATATCTCTGAGTTTCTTTGTTGCAATATAACATTCCACTAGGTCAGTCCACCCTATGGAATATGAAGACAACCCACAGAAATCTTTTTGTTACCAATGAAAAATTTGGTTCCACCTTCTTAGCATAAGAAGTGCTCATTGCTGTAGGGGTTTTAACTCTCTGTTTCCACTTGCTAATAAAATTGTCATCTTTATTTAAATTTTCTCTTTAAGAGACACATTTATAACCTTATAAATATACATAGTATTTCAAACATAAATAAGTCATATTTCTTCATCCTATTTTAGTTCAATACCAATCACCCCTATGTGTCTGTGATGGGTGATGTGATAAAAAAAAGGAGTCACAGATAAATGCTGAACCTATTTGACACAAAAAGAAAGTGGGTATTATGGGAAATATTCTAATTTTATTTCAAGAAAATTTTGGCTGACTCTGAATATATCATGGTGCGGGATATATAGATAAGAGAAGAATGGATTGGATAACTCTATGTAATGGGATAAGAATATGGGAGAGATGATTTGATACATGAGGAAATCAGTCTGCCCAGAGTAACAGGGTATGAGCCTAAGGACCTAATTTAGGTTACAGTGGTAAGGTTAGCTGGGCGTGATCCTGAAAGCATTGTGCATATTTTCAGATTTTGCATTTTTATGTTATTTCTCTCCCTTTGTATGTCATCTGAAGAGCTGAATTAATATTCTTTGTCTTTGCTGGGAGTAACAATAATTTGGAAGTGTGAAAAAATACTGTTTTCTGATAATAGTTTAGGAAGGAATTTGTTTTTGTCATAGGATTTGTCTTGGGAGATATTCACAGCAAAAAATATTTACAGTAGGATATCCCATTAATCCCTGCTTGAGAGCACTCACCCATACAGACTGCGAAACAGTGGTTCCCGTGGGAACTGTCATTCAGTTGTGGGAGGACAAATGTGATGTTCTTTGTTACCCCTGTATATCCTATTTACACAACTTACTGAAAATAACTGTTTTAAAAAAACATTGGGCTCTGTAAAGCCATATAAATGTCTCTGACTACATTTTAGACAGCTGTAGTCCTGTTGATTCCTGTTAATTTAGTGTCATTTTCCCTTATTTTCTTGCTATTAACACCACTCTGTGCCAAACACTGTTGGCGTTTTAAGGCTGATTCTGATTCAGTTGAGCAATGTGGTATCCGAATACCTGAACACAATTCACCTGTGGGCTTTCTGATCAACCGTGCAGCTCCAGAAGATAGGATTTTGGGATGTTCAAAGTATCTAATGAAAATTCAATGAACTGCTGAGTAAAGGTTTAATGATTATGATACACATTAGGTCAATCCATTTCCCACTACTCTTCTAATCAGTAAGGAAGAGTGATTGGTCATGGGTTAAATGTTGATATTTGACATGATAACAGATTTCTTCTGTTCAAATAAATGCACATGCAACATTTGAACAAAGCCCTCTCAACAAACATGTTAATGTACAATTCCGATTCAGGCAAGTTTTAACTTTTCACAAATTTTGCTTCATAAAATTTCTGTCTTTAAAAATCCGGATTTTTTAGGTTTACAACATCAGCTTAATTTCATTTTTGTTTTTATTTCTTTACATATGTAAATAAAATATTAGGGTTTTTAAAAATAGCTCATTTAAATAATAAATTTCAAGTCCAATTACACATGAAAATGTCTATTTATTATCACACTTACGGAACTGAGTTTAACAAATGTAATTTAGATTCTAACATCCTGTTCACTGTTATGCTAGGAAGGGCAAGGCTATAGACAATCTTAATTTTCATCTGATCACTCAATGAAGTAGAAAGCTAGTTCAGCATGTATTCATCTTTCAGTTAGATTCTAGGCTGGGTTTGTTAAGAAGAATGACGGTTTTCTTTCAGCTATCCAAGAACAATCACAGATCTTAAATTGTCAGTGTTGATCTAATGACTGCTCTCAAACAAACAAATGTTACATTGACATCTGTGGAAACTGAATAAAGTTAATACTGCTTATTTTAAATAGTTGCATAACTTGCTTCAAACCCCATAAAAGTAAGTATTCCTGCAATAGTGTGGCAGACACCATTTTAAGACCAAATCCTGAGTTATGGATGGGTTTTTTGAATGATTCTTCTGACTTTGTTTCAGGTCAAGAATCACTGTAAGTGCAAATGTAAACGAATGTGGGTTTAGCTCATTTATTTTTAGGGAAAAGGGGGCAAAATAGTATTTTGAACTTTTAAATATGAGGATATTTCCTTTTTGCAACCTGAAATAGGTTTAATCTGTATCAGGTGAAGCTTTTAGTGGAGTTTAACGTGCCTCTATATCTTCTAATTAGAGCCAATATCTTTGAATTGTGTGGCCTGTGGACATAAAAGTATTGCTTTTTTCCTTGTCTTATTGCTGTGAAGTTTTTTGGTTTAGCAAATTAATTTCCAGTAAAGGTAGATGGGGTTTAAGTAGTTATCATCTTATTTAGCTTAAAATAAGGCTATGTGATTCATGTATTAAAATATTTTTTTTTGTTTTATCTTTTAAAGTCTATGAAATGTGTGTGTTTCCTCCTCTAAGTTTTTGAAAAAGGACATTTATAAATGCGATTGCAATGATCCAGTGTTTCACTGGGCTTCACAGGAAGCACCGATCCTCCAGACACTTACACATCACTTTACTATTACGGGGTAAGCTCATGGAAGTAATATCTAATCATAGGATCATAGAAAAATTCAGGTTGGAAGGGATCTCAGGAGGTCTCTTGTCCAGCCTTGAGCTCAAAGCAGGGTCAGCTATGGGCTGCACAGAAACAGCACAGCCTTTTGGGGCAACCTGCTCCACTGCCCGACTCTCCTCCTCTTGTTTCAACTTGTGCAGGTTTTTTCTCACTATCCTGCCATGTGCCACAGTGAGGAGCATGGGTCCAGGTTCTCAGTCATCCCTCATAGGTGCTGGGGGCACTGCTAGTGCTTCTGAAGCTGTCTCTTCTCCAGGCTGACCAAGCCCAGCTCCCCCAGCCTCTCCTCATGGGGAAAATGACCCAGCGCACACTGCCTTGGGGACTCTCTGTGAACTCCCTCCAGTTTGTCCATGTCTCTCCTGTGTTGGAGGACCCAAAACCGAATGCACTGTCTAGATATGGTCTAATGAGTGCTATGTAGAAGGAAACAATCCCTTCCTAGACTAGGGCTTTTTGCTTATGTCATTGCAAGGGCTTTTCTGTCCCCATGGACAGGACTTGGCATTTTTTCCTTGCTGAATTTTATAAGGTTATGGTCTTCCCATTCTTCCAGTTTGTCCAACTCCTGCAGGATGGTGACCCTGCCTTCCACCTTTCAATCAATGTAAGATTATAGTGTTAGTATTTCCAGTACAACTTTGCACAACAATTGTGGTATGCAATGATGTCCAATATTAGTATTCAAAATGGTGCCAATATAAGAAAGAAATTGTTTACAAACATCTGTTTGTATTGAAATGGGAATTTTAATTCAGCCTCACATGTAACTCTTCTAATTTCATCTTCTGTGTTGATCTTAAGTTATTTGAATAATTAAAACAAAAACCTAAATATGTGTCTAATAGTTTTCAAATAATAGATCTGACTACAAAACTTTGACATTAGTTAATTAGGTGAGGTTTTCAAGCAAGGAAACAAATGATAGTAAAATGTGATATATGCAACAAATTTATATAGCTTAAGGTATAAATTACAAAAACATGAAATGTTCAATTTGCATGACACTTCTTGTTCAAAACATTAATTGAAGAATGTCTTATAAAATCTTCAGTTTCAAGGCTTTCATGCTGAAGGTTCCCAAAGTGGTTTAAAAGTGATTATAAATTGTATACTCCATGCATATATGTATACATGAAACACATGAAGAAATTGGATTAAACTTTTATTGACATAAATTTTGAGTATGGGTCAGTAGTGGCCAAGCATGAATGTTAGTACCTCAAGTAAGTAAAAACATTGTAACCCCGTATCATCAAGATACTTAAGATACTTTACTGTGGTATGACTATCATCAGATACAAAAATTAATTTTTTAGAGAGGGGGGCGGGAAAAACAAGCTGAAAAGTAAAACTAAACCCTATCAAGATAAGAGCCAGATCAACTTTTTCATGCTCAAAAATATTCTTGTTTTAAATTCTGAAGTGTTGCACACCATTTAGGAGGTCTGATATATAATCTCTGAATTGCCTTAGAGGAATTCAGGATATCTTTCCCTTCCACTAGCATAAAGATAGTGTTTCTAGCCTCATATGACTATGGCATATTAGCCATGAAATCCAGACTATCTCCTGATATTAATGCCTATGAAAAAATAAAGAGAAAAGTCCAAGCCACCTCTTGCATTCCAAAGTCTGTTGTTTTGTATATGTACTGACTCTCCCAAACGTGTGTTGAACTTTGCTTGTGTGGGTTTCAAGAAGGTGTAGATTGGGGGAAAGTCTGCACCAAATGAGACAGTGACAATCTGTAGAGAAGGTTTGTTTTCTTTACAAATCAGTGGTTCTTTGGAACTCAGAATCTTTGAGATGTTCAGAAATTCATGAATTTGAAAGGTTAAATTCAGGAGGATTACAGGACAAGGTCTAAAGAATATTGGTCTGTCATGCAAATGAGTAATAAATGTAATTCTAAAAGCTCTTCCCTAAATGAGGCATAGATGCAAACTCCACACATTTCTGGTGCATTTGCAGGTATACCTTTTCTTGTGCAATATTATATGTATACATAATATGCATAAAGTTATCCATCCAGTTCTTGCAGATATTTTTAGTTTACCAACATTACCTATCACTACAGTAAGTAAGAAAAATAAATACACATATAAAAACAGAGCATATGGAGAAAGACTGTTTTGGATGACACTAACATCAGCTGAGAATTTAATTTTTATTATTAGCTGAAATTCAGGATACAGATCCTGGTTTCATCTGAAAAACATAATAGTTGGCATCCAGTATGGATGGAAGAATTAGGTATGTTACTAGAGAATTTATGATCACACTAGTGCTCCTACTAGATGCACAGGCTCCAGGAGTGATCATTTTTATAGAGTATCCTGTTAGAAATTGCATGCAATGGATGTCATAAGTCTCAATATAAAGTAATTTAACACTTTAAAACCAATCAATGAACAGTGAAGAGAGTGATAAATGTAACAAATATCTATATTTTTGTAACATTGACCATAATCCCTTCTTGGTCACCTTTTCTAAATATATGCTACCAACTGAATCAATACGTAATAACTTCCTGACAGCACTTGGAATGAAAATAATTTTAACAGTATTGATTTCTAGATATTTTGGGCAGTGTCAGAAAGTGGATATCCTGTTGTGTTTGTACAGTTCTACTCCTATGCAAACTATTCTTTGCAAAAGTTTTGAAGACATCTTGGATTATGTCTTCCTTCATGGAAGAAAAGACACAAAATTCTCCTTCAATGCATCTATACTAATAATGACATCAGGCTGATACAACCTTTTGGGATAGGAGTCATCTTTCAAGACTTTATATTAATCTATAGCATTCTACAGTGTTAATCTACATTAAACAAATTTGCCTAAGTCCAACTGGAAAGTATTGCATTCCACTCTTTGTATTTAAAATACATGAGATGGATTTTTGTCTGTGAATATACTTACAGCTGTATAGAGTACAGAGGGAGTCTGGAACTCCTACACAGGTAAAGTCTGGCAAGATGAACCCCTTTCTTGTCTATTCCAACCAATGTTTTCTAATTGTACTTCATGTTCAGTAGAGATGGTAAGGGGAAACTAGAGAGTGGGAAGGGAAAAGTTAGATTAAAGAAACTGGAAGATTCTTTATCTTGCTGAGGCATTCTGCAAACATGAAGCGACAGCTTTCATGCAGTCCAACATGAAAATACAAGTCCTTTTTTCCTGACAGTGCAAAAGGCAAGAACATAACAGCAATGTCTTTTGGCTTCTTCTAACAGACATTTTTCTAAATTATTTTGAAGAAATGATATCACATTTTTAATAATAGAACAATATATTAATCTGATTAACTAACCTCTGGTCAATATCACCAACTTTTAAATACGTATAGGCTTTCTTTAACTTCCAATACAGTTAATGACTACTTTCTTCTTCTATCTTCTCCACTACTCTGTGGTACTCCTGTTACCATGGCCAGGATCCATGCAAACAGAAAAAGAAACATTCCTATCATGAACTTTGGCTTGTGTCTGCTTATAGCAAACAAAAGTGTTAAACTGGGTTCATAGAAAAATTCATACTTGCCTGATTCATATTTTGAAATGATAGGCCAGCTACAAAACTAGGAAGAAGAACAAAATCGTAATTTTTTGAGTTCTAGAGGAAAACTTTGCTGTACTTGAAGTGACTTAAAGGTGCATGGTGCAGATGTAAGGTAACATGGTCCATCACCTCTGGGTCTTTGTCCCTGAATCTTCCAGTTTGAGAAATGGGTTGGAATGTGCTGCATTTCCAATATGGCACTCCTATTTGCATTTCTTTCCAATGGTAACTGGGCGGGTGATGGTGGTGGGTGGGATAAGGAGAGAAGGAGTGAGGAGAGAAATGGAAGGATGAGGGAAGCCGGTGTGTACCCAGGTCTCATTTCAGGTTGGAGCTGATACATGGCTAGAACACAGCATGTTTAGAGACTCACACTGCTCATGTTCTTGGAGCAAGGCTTCTTGTATTGCTATTAACACCTAGCTTCTTATTCTTCACCTGTGGGTGTCTTGGCCATCTCCTCTACCACCATTGTGTTGAATTGTTAAATTTAATGAGTTTTGACATACAGATGAATATTGAAACACATGAACTAAATCAGATGTGTATCAGGATGGAATGATTCCTGTATCTAACCCACAGTTAGCTTGCTCTATGAGTTTGTATTTTAACTTATGTATAAGAAATCACATTTATTGTCTTTTTATTAGAGCAGTTATGAATAAAAAATAATCTCTTCTAAAATGGGGATTTAAACAATATCTGTGAAGGAGAAGTTCATTCTTGCTTTGGCTTGGCATTTGTGAGAGATTTAGAATACTGCCTTTCTTTAGAATCTAGTTTAATGCTGTTGTTTCCACAGCTGACTTTTTGCATACGACAAGACTGTACAAACTGCTGAATTAATTCCACTTGAAAGTTAGAGCTATGATGGTTGTTATAGAATCATAGAATCTGAAGGTTGGAAGGGACCTTCAAAGGTCATCTAGTCCAACCCCCTGCAATGAGCAGGGACATCTTCAACTAGATCAGGTTGCTCAGAGCCCCGTCCAACCTGACCTGGAATGTTGCCAGGGATGGGACATCCACCACCTCTCTGGGCAACCTGGGCCAGTATTTCACCACCCTCATTGTGAAAAATTTCTTTCTTATATCTAGTCTAAATTTGCCCTCTTTTAATTTAAAACCATTACCCCTTGTCCTATTGCTACAGGCACTGCTAAAATGTCTGTCTTCATCTTCTTATAAGCCCCCTTTAAGTACTGGAAGGCTGCAATGTTATATAAATTTGCAATGCTATATAAGTAAATATGGCAGTAAGAAAAATACTATTTATTTATAGACTTTTTGTTTAGACTACTCAAATATTTTTGCATTTCATTTTCTAATAATCTGTAAGGGACACTGAAGAGAAGAAAAAATCTTACTACATTTAGGTGGGTGAGGTAGATTGGTTTTGTGAAGTGCTTTGGGAAACTTTCACACCATGCTTTTTTTTTAAGTGAACAGAATCATATTTTTATGAAAAGATTCTCGAAGTATCCCCAAAGCCCAGGATTTTAGTGGCAGATTAGGATTTATGCTGAAAAGTGGATTTGAAAATCAGAATGTCTGCTCCAAAGAACAGTGTAGTGCTTCTTCAGTGTCTCTTTAAATAGTAGTCCTGTAAAAACTTAAAAAATGAATTACTAGAAACATCTGCAGGGAACAATTTTTCACTGGTAGGTGATGGAGTTTAAATAAAAACTCTTTCTTTACTGACATGTCTGACCATGAGGATTCATATTTTACCACTACCAATATGGGACGAAATCAGCTGGGAATATTCACCTTTCTAGCAAGTTTTTAAATTACCTCATTTTTCATTTCACTGTTTGATTTCTACCGGATCCTCTAAAACTAGTTTGAGTGGTACTGTATGTACCACTTATGTACCACTTATATCTAACCAGAATTTCACGGTTAGATATAAGAAATAATTAAAATAGGTGTTTTCCAGTTTCAGGGGGCATCTGGAGTGAAAATAAGAAGGCTCTGCAGTTGGTTAAACTTCTACAGCATCAAGGCAGGAGTTAATTTGCAGCCTTTCTGATTTTGCATATGCGGTAAATATGCTTTTGTTAAATGCTAAAAGGCACAAAATGAAGGTCATGTGTTCCATTATGCTGTTAGACTTGTCATGATTGTGATTGAAAATTTTTTTAAAAAATAGAGTCTATTAAATCAGAGAGATTTTCTGTAGTTAAAAGAGGTCAGTGCATTATTTTCATAGATAATTCATCAATGTCAGTAGTGTTAATGACAATGTAGGCCCTGTGTCAAGAGTTAGTGTGTCTGTGTCTCTGCTGCCGTTGTGGTCTAGCACTCGTGTTTCATTGCAGATCATTAAATGAAAGGTTTGCTAGTGTCTTACAAGCCATGAGTAGGTCCATGTGACAAGAGAAGAAAGA
>NW_010549697.1:40599-47546 GCF_000687285.1 Phaethon lepturus
TCTTTTAAGTGACTCCACTCACCGATGATCATGCCCACCTCATAGTACCAGCTTGTTTTGCTAGCTGAGATTAGAGGAATATTTCTGGCAAGAAGAGAAGTAGGACTGAAGTAGTTTTTGCTGCTTCCCTCCACCATGTCTTGGAGCGAACAACTGGGTTGAATTTCTTCTTGTTACCATCTCAGTTCATGTAGTGCATGGAAAAGGAAAGGGCCTACTTTTGAAAGATATGGTGCCCAATTGTGTGCTGTGTAGTGGTAAAAGTTGTATGTTATACAAGGGGGAAAAAAGCTAATAATGCAAAATCTTAATTTTAGTTAATTTGGTTTAGAAAATATTTGTAAAAAGGGGATGCTTGCCACAAGTGCAGGAAGCCTTTGGTGTATTTTAAAATACAGTGGTAAAATATGATAAGAATTGGAACAGAAACCTTAAAAAAGAGCAAGTCCATGCTGTTACAAGTACAGTTTTCTGAAATATGGAGATTATTTCTGAAATCACATCAGCTGTTGTGCCCCCTCTCCCTGTGATCATAGGATTCAAGCAGTCCAGACTGACAATTTTGTTGGAAACTCGTTTTCTCTCTTTAGGCAGGAGATAACCTTGGTATGCCCAAATAAGGGTGAAAGTTGTTTTTCTTTCATGGCATTTGTTGTTCTAGGAGTCATCCATTTCCTGTGCTTGATGCAACAGTAAATAAGTGCTTCAGTGAGGTACAAAGTCCTTTCCTCTCCCTTCGAATTTTTGGGAGGGAACCCATCTTTGTCAGGGCCTTATAGTTGATACTAGCCCGTATGTTAAAATGTATGTTCACAGACAACTAAACAATTTGCCTGTTTGTGGCTTCTTTCTTGCTCTTGAGTGACACCTGGTCCAAAAGTAGTTAATCATATGACGGTTAGCTTTGGGGTTGGCATGGCTGAACCCAAGGCTCTTTCTCTTATGCAAAGCACAAGAGCTCTGTTTTCTGTCATTCAGGTGGTCAGATGAGATCCTGCCTTTGGGTAGCTCTGTGTCATGGACATTCAGGACAGTGCAAATAGCCCACCTGTAAAGAGGAAAAAATGAGCTAATAATAATCCTGCTAAGTTTTCAAAGTTTTCTGTGTGTAGACTTGTGTATGGATCAGGACTTGCTGGAAGCTTTTTTGGGTCTTTTATGCTGGTTTCATAGCCATCTGTATTCATGACTTTTATATGTTTAAGGTTTTTTTCATCTCTTTTTCTACTTTACTGTCAGAAAGACAGAGGCTACTGATGCTGCGTAAGCTTCTCTTCATCTTACAATTTTTGTTTTATTCCTGCAGGGTATTTTCTGGGGAGGTTCTAAATTGCTGCCTTTTGCCTAAATTCCTGCCTTTTGAAAAGCAAATTCAGAAGTTTTACTGAAATACTGTTATTTAGTTTGTTAAATAACTGAGAGCGTTTGCCTTATCTGGCTGGTTGGAATGTTTGAAAAAATTAATTTGCTGCTCAGATGCTGTCTCCACTATTCATGGGATCCTTGTTTACTGACTTTTTTCATTGTGACTGAAGCATCATGTGTCTTGAAGGGGATTCACTTTGAAATAGACTGAATTACTTTTTCACTTCTCCCAACGTGATGAGGAGCTTTTCAAGTCTGAAAAGTGTGCTCTTCTCAGCAAGAGCAGGAGGTCTGTCTGTAGTGATAGTGATAAATGAAATGTTAAAAGAAAGAAGGTGAACAATATAGCTATGAATAATAAAACCAGGGAGAGAAAGAACGAAATGGAGGCCATTCCAAAACAGCAAAAGCCAAAACCCAGGAAAAAAAATAAAAAAAGAGTTGTATTTCTTAAATATAACATATTGATGAAAGCTGTTTATAATAAAGGTTATTTGCAGTGAATGGCAGAACAACCAAATAAAGGTTTATTGCTTATGGAATCCTCTGCTTTTGCTGCGTCACTGACAACTCTTTGTAATCAGTGGTCTCTTTTATTTAAATTCAGAAGACTTTGGATTGTTCTTGATGGTGATATTTCCATGCACTATTTCCATTCACTATTGCAATAAGCAGGTGGTCATTAGTAAATTAATATAATATTTTCTATATTAGACAGTTAAACTGTATGAGAATAAAGCCAGCTTAGATTATGTCTCTTTTTTAGACCTGTCATTATATGGATTATTTGGCCTAGTGGTTAATATGATGAGAAACACAGCACTATTCCTGTATAGTACCTAATTTGTCACATTTTATTACTTAAATGTAATATTTAAAAAAAAAAATTGCTCTTATCTGTCACGGACACGGTAGCAAAGTAGGGTCTTACAGATCTCTGGACTTCAGTTATGAAGTTAAAGCCTGCCACCTACAAATTCTACCTGTTTGACAAGAAAGGTTTTCTTTCTGAAGGTTTTACAGGAATATCTTTTTGACAGATTGATTGTGTAAGTCTTCGTGTTGCTCTCATAACTCCTTTTTAATGGGAGAACTTTAACTGATGTCAAACTCAAAAGTTCGGTGACAGACAGTGTGCCTTCTCTTAGTTTAGAGGTTAAAAATAATTGACACTTTTGTATGCACAGAATTAACTGCCATAAAAATATTAATTTCTATGAGTATTCGGATAGGAAAAGATAGAACGAAATTCAAAATGAGTGTTCAGCTTTTCCATAAGTTTTGAGACAGTGAATATGACTTTATTAATAAATATAATCAACAACCATTACTGAAATAATTAAGAAAAGCCAGTGCTTGTTGTACTTACTGTTGCAGGTGGAGTAAAATTGGAGGTTTTGAAATGGTTAAGTTTTCTGATTATATAGAAATTTCAAAAATGCTTTTCAGTAAAGCAGCTAATTTCTGAATGATTGTAATATAGAAAAATGATGAAATTTCTTTTTTAATGTGGATGACTTAAAAAATCCTCCATTTGCTAAAACACACTGCTGTCTCATGTACAACATGTTTTTCTGACATTAAGAACATCTGAGTGGAGAATCCTTGGGCACAGGATGCAAGGGTGTCCTGGGCCATGAGCCGCTGGGGAGTCCTTGGAGCCATGGCCACATTGCAGTGTAATTGAAAATCAGATGATTTACCAACACTGAACAGTGTCTGCAGGCTGTTCTGTCTGGTGTATATTGTGTAGTAAGACACAGCACAAAAAAATGTGTACCTAAACTCATGAGTATGAATTATGTATTTTTTAAAAGAAGTTTAGCCTGGTTAGTGACTTTTCAGGTCACTTTTTAGAACCACCTTCATCTCACAGAATTTGTGGTTTTTCCCTATGGTTGTGTTACTCCAGAATTTTCTGCATTTCCTTGTAAACAACAAGGCAATTGTTAGAAATAGGATACTTGACTTGAAATGTGACTCATCACACCTGAGTTCATCCATTTAATTCAGCCTATTCATTTATATTCCTTCTACAGTCAATGGAGAGGAAAAGGGAAGACTTGTTCTAACATCTTAAAGGGATATTCTGAGAAGGGAAAAATTACCTTCTGGAAGTCCCTTTATTTCAGCTGACTAAAAATAACCCCATACTGTTTTGTCTTAAAACTAAATAATGCAAATTCTACCTTAGTTAAACCATATATATAGTTATTTTTTATCAGCTCTTAGATAAAGGCTACACTATAGCACATATGCAAAAGAAATATTGATACATGACACACTATTTTTACCACTTCCTGATTCATGAGAGCTAAAGGGTAAGACTATCTTGACAATTTTTAGTGAAATTTATGCATGAATGTGGGTGTGTCTATGAAAGGCATAGTAAACCAAGAGTAATTTTAAATTAATGTAGTGCATTTAATTAGAAGTTAATATTTCATATTTTTAATTAACACTTCAATTGAAAAACAAGTAGACCAAACCCACATCAATTTTGAAATAATTTCCTCTTCAAACCATTCTAATGCAATGTTCAAATATTATTGACCAATGCAAACACTAAATTTTCTGGGTTATTGTAATTCCAGAAAAGTATAGAACAAAAAAGTGAATGAATGCACTATTTTAATACAATTGTTATTCTGTCTAATCTTCATGTAACAAAAGTATCTCGATTCTCTATGCAGTAGTTTACCTGAAGATTGGATTCAGCTTCAATTAAAATACCTGACGTAATATGAGCTAATTGTCTCAGCTCCTATTGGAGGTCCCAGTGTATCCCAGGGGGATGTAAGGCTTTATTCACTTGCCTAAACACGCGTATTTATCCACTTCTGTATGCAGGACATTATTCATGGGTCTGATAGATATGATATAAGATACATGAACCCATGCCATCTTGAAGTGGCAGCCGGAACCTGAGTGGGACAGTCTTCACATCTCCAACGGCACTGCTTGCCTTCATTTAACCAACTGATTTGGGCATCTCACGATAGACTCAATGGAATCTAACATGTGATTTGTCTCATCCTGCAGTACACACATCTATTCTACACTGCTTACTGTGTTGACTAGATTTTCCATAATCGACTGTGGGAACTTAGACAAAAAAAGTCCTTTAACATATAGTTCCCATCTGTACGTGCCTGTATCTGGAGCTGAATCCTAGCATAAGTTTCTCATCATGCATATACTGACATTGTGCAAAAATTGTTCAAACGAAAATACAAAAGAGAACAATATGCAATAACCAAGACAGAAACATATTCATGTAGAAACTTTGTACACTGAAAAAATATATTCACTGCAACACATTCATCTATGTTCATTTTGCTCTCTACTCTTTCTTCTTGTCCCTACTGTCTGTCTATTCACATCTCTTCCCTTATTATTTCCTGCCCAGCAGCAGGTAGTGTCTTCCTCTCCCATAAAGATGTGTGAGAGTAATGAGAAAGGAAGAGATAAAGATCTAGTGCTTCCCAAGCTCCTGTGAGGCTGTTGGGTCAATGGTCAGGACTTTTCATCAGGATCTGGCTGAGCTGCGTTCAAGTCTGTATTTCAACTGGCTAAATAAATGAAAGGGGCTTTAAATGGTAACCTCGTTCTTTAGCCAACCACCTGCTGTTTCGGGGCTGATGATGATCCTGTTATGATTTTTGCGTGGAAGACGCTGGGTCGCTGGGCCCAGTTTGGAAGCAAGCAGAAGACAGCGGTGAAGGCGCTGTCCTTGGTGCTGCAGGGTGAGGCCGGGACAGGACCTTGGCCCCCACAGGACTGGGCGGCCCTCCTCCCCTTGTATTACTTTCTCTCCATGTACACTTTCCCTCCGAATGCTGGAATGACCATAAAAGGGCAATTCATAGGGGAATGAAGCCATATGCTGACCAAGGTCTGATTCCTTGGGAATACGGGAATTGGAAAGGGATTCTCCTGCTGTGCCTTATTGGTGCAGTCTTGGATGGATGCTTAGGTGGCCAGTCACAGTTGTTGTATTTCACTTTACATAAAAAATATATATATGTGCGCCAAGCAGCCATTATTTGTCCACTGTATTTTGGAGGTAAATGTGGAAGGACACTGACTTGATTTCTGTTCCAAATGTAAGGTATATTTAGTTAACAACCTGCAATTCTTTACCGGTCAGACATTTAGTATGTTGGAAATAACCCTTTTGCTATGTTTGTTTCATCTTAAAATTCTCATCCCACAGACAATTTGGAATATATTTTCATGCTTCACTTGTCATGTAACGTATTTTTATTTAAGTTCTGCATTTATCAGATTTAGACCAGAATATATTAAAATAAAAAGCTCATGATGCATACCTATTGCAAATTTCAAACTTGATGAGAATAAATTCTGTAAGAATCATGCATTCTTGATAGACATAATCTGTATAATCTTCAAGTCTGAGCATGCATAAAATGGGAACCTTAAAGTTTTATTGGCTAGTGGGATTTTTTGCTGCACAAAAAATGCAAGATTAGCTGTTTATGTTTCTAGCTCATGGAGACACCTGTGGTCCCAGGAGAATTCTTATCCATGAGACTCATTATTATCTTACGCCTTTTACCCTGAGTTTCCTTTTTAATGGTTCTTTGCCTGGCTTCCTACGTCCCTTATTAAATTCCTAAAGAAGTGGACTATAATTTTTCCTTAGATGAGGATCATCTAGTCAGTTAAACCCCAGATATGAACCTAGTGTTTGCAGATTTCACCATTAAATGTGACTATATACGTATAACATCTTGTTTAACTGAAAGCAGCTGAAATTCTTTTGTTATCAGAAATAAATTCCTGTTGACGATACAGTATTTTGAAATGAAAATATTCTCATTGTTATGTATGTGCTGATACTTGCCATAAATCATAGAATTCATAGAAACATGATGTTTATTTAAAGGGAACACATTGTCTCTTTATACACGTACAGATATGTATTCCAATGGCAAAGCTGTTCGAGATTTAGTTGACATTTAACATTAGATTTATCAAAAACTTCCTGGTGCAAGAACAGAAAATCAAATACTGTCTAGTTATTTCCCAGGATCTTCATGACACAAACTGTGACCTTCCTTTGCTTTTACAGTTGCCAAGTCTTGTTAGAGATAGTTCAGGATCACAAGAGTCATTCTAGGTTGTGACTACAATGAGGATTGCTTTTATTAAACCCAGGATAACTAGAAATATTTTCAAATTTCAAATCAAAATATTTTCAAAATTGATGAAAACAATGACTGAACTACAAATTGGAAGAATTTGAAATTAAGAGCAACTCCACTCAACACAAGCTCTTCTGAAAGTCAAAGGTAAATCTGAAATTAATTTTTTCTTCTGTTCTCATGAACTTAGTCATATAGATTGCATGACATCATTTGTCTTCATAACACAAATTCATACTGATGTACAAAAAAAAAGAAAAGTCCCAGATCCCATGGTTGTTCACTATGCCTAATTTAAAGCATGGGAATAGTCCATTAAAATCAAAAGGATAGAGGTGGTTTAAGTACTTTGTTAGATTGGGGCCAAAAATACAAATTGGGAAATAAATGGGATTTGAAAAATATTTTTCCCTA
>NW_010549697.1:47577-48844 GCF_000687285.1 Phaethon lepturus
TGAAATATTTCGTTTGGTGGGTTTTGCATAAAAATTCTCTAATGATTCTTTCAGTAGTATTTTAGATTTGTGGTCTCCTCAAATGCTCCACAATATCAAGGAAATTGTTAGTCAATAAGAAGAGAATTTTTTTTTCCTCACGTCGTAGTTTCCTTCTATATCACGGTTGCAGTTGCTAGTGCTGACCCTTAATAAAGTAAATCTTGAATTTGCAATCTAGCATGTATAATTTATGATGTTTGCCTGTTCAACCAGTTTTGGTTTTAAAAATTTTCCTTATAATTTGGTTCATCTGGGAAGGTTTCCACATACTAGTGTCCACAAAGTATGTTTTGCTACCTAGGCGCTGTGCTACTTTGGGTTAGAAAAGTGGTAATCTGCAGTGAAAAAATCTGTTCTTTCTAGAGTCTCTGACAATAACCTCTGTTTACTTAACCAGCTTTGAAGGAAAACATATCCCTAGAGAATCTAATGGAGACATTAATATATCAACTTAATTTTATTATTGCTATTTGACATCTCATTTCTTAAAACTTTTTATCTAATTCAAAGCAAAGCATGTTGGACATATTTATAGTTCATTAGCTACAAATAAAACATGTCTAGCTAACAAGCAATTAATACATATTTTAAAACTGTTTTTAGTAGTATGGATCAGGATTTATTAAAAACAAAATATTTCATTTTTATTTTCCATGAACATTTGATGCAGGAAGTGTAATGCCAAAGTGGTTAAGATTGGAACTAGCTTTCCATTTTTCAGCTGATTTTTCTAACTGTGCTAACATACACATGCTTGCTTGAAGCAAGCTGCTACTTTATATGAAGATAAAATGAATTTAGCAGCCCAGGAAAAATTTGATGGAAAATCTTTGGTCTTCATGCAATTTGAGTGCCACATATATATATCACAGAAGATCGGGAAGTATGTAGTTCACAGTAAACACAAGAAAATCTCTGATATGTAGAGTTATAAAATGAAGGTATCCTTACTTTAAAAGAAGCCCAAATAGCCAAGCCTAAAAGGGTTAAAAGGGTTGTTTACTACTCTAGAGATGTGTGATGAATGGGATTGCTTTGCAAGTAATTCTTAGATAATAGTGGGGGGAATTGGATCTGGTGACAGTGGGAGAGAATGCACTGGTCTGGCTTATCTTTTAATTTCGCTGCTGTAAGAGGTGGCTTTTTACAAAGAGATAGCTCGTGCTTCATGCATCTTTATGCAAACATCATAGTGGAAGGAGGACATGATTTAACTATAGAAAAG
>NW_010549697.1:48875-60075 GCF_000687285.1 Phaethon lepturus
ATACCTCTGAGTTTAACTTTGTCAATCTATTTAAACAATAAAAAAAAAGCCAGACAATCTCTTTCTCCTCAGGATTTTTTTGGCTATCTCTAAAAAGCTCCTTATCTTACCAAATACAGGTATCAGAGCAGGTTGAGATGGACACCTCTGCAGTTTCTGTTTACTGTATTGGCTGGGTCTCCACTGACTACAGTGAGAACTTGGCCACCTCCCATGTAGATGTCTACATAGTAGGCACCTGAGTTTAGCTGGCTGAATCTGGAGATGAATCCCACAGTCCAGGACATGTCAAGTGACTTCAGTGTAATGCAGATGTTCCTGACCTTGGTCAGCTGTAGGAGTGTAGTCACGATTACACGCCTAATGAAGCAGAATGCACTGAGCTCCATGATGCTGGGACTAGTCTGCTGCTCGTACCTCTGCTTCCAGACGTAATGCTAGCTCAGCCCTGTCCACACTGCCTACATTGTGCTATGATCTTTGATGTAACCCCAAGAAAGATTAATCTTTTTTCTATTTAATCTAGTCAAATTAATGTTACTCCAACTGACAATGAAACACAAAGAAATGTAATACTGAGACTGCAGTGAAGATGACTCTGTCGTGCCAGTTGTGCCAGGGCAAAATGAGGTGGAGGAATGCTGACAAGGTGACTTTACAAGCAGTTGTAGGGGATCCTTACCAGTGTTGGGAAGCATTGTGGGACTGAGGTACCAATATGAAATATGACAAATGGTGATGAGGGCTGACACCAGGATGCAGGTGGAAACATTGCACTGTGAATAAGCAGATAATTAATGAGTTGTTAATACGTGAAAGTTGACAAAGCTTCTGCTTTCTTCAAAAGAGAACTAGTGGAGGGATGCAAAGAGAGTCCTACAATGATCAAACTTTTGGAGCTGGAAAATAATCCTTGATATTTCTTGAGGCCAAAAAAAAGACATTGAGAAATTGAGGTGAGAGATCCCTAGGTTAGCGTTTTGGTTATGTGAATAGGCAGGAAAAAACAATTACACAGAGCTAATCTGTAAGAGTTTTAGATGTAGGCTGGATGTGAGGCTCTTAACAGAGATGTGAATCCAAACTGACTAAAATGAAGTGTGAGGGTAAGGAGTACAATGGTAGTGCTATGAAGAAAGGAAATAAATGGAAAGATTTGCAGGGGTAAAAAAAGAGAACTGTGCTGGCTAACAGGAGAGTAAGCTGGTAGCTAGGCATCAGTAAAGACGTGGCAGAGGAGTGCACTGAACTTTGATTTGAAGAGAGTGAGATTAGCTTAATTGGAGGAAAGGAGATCAGTGAATTGTCAGCACAGGGAACACCGCTGGACTGGACGTAGTCTGTGGTGAAATTACCCGGAGATGGGAAGCAGGGGAAGAGGGAGAAGAGGATCGAGGACAGCATCTCTTCAGCAAAAGGACATAGTGACAGACATATGAAGAGAGATCAGAGGAGAGGTGGAAAATGAAGCAGCCACCAAAGTCAAGAATAGTACTGGTGGCCATGTCAAAACCAGTGACTCTGCTGGGAGGATGAGGAAGAAACATTGCTTCTAGTTTCACTTAAGAGGTCAGTGGAGTGGACTTCAGTGAGAGTGATTTTGTTGGCAATAAAATGAAATGCTCTGGTATTATAAAGTATTTTTAAAGTTTCTGTCACTGATTGGGGAAAAAAAAAAGAAATAGGTTGAGGGCCAAGCTGAGGCCTGAAATGAAATCTGCACTTGACTGTAGTAGTTTACCTTACAGTTTAGTTAAGGAAAATCCTATTTTTTGATAGAGATATATATATACACACTAACATGACCTGCATTAACGTGTAGAGCTGACCCCACCAGGTGCTGCAAATATTGCACGATTTATGCTCTTTACAAGGAGAAATAGGCAGCAGGTAATGTTAATGTAATAAAAGCAGCAACTTTCTTGTTGCCCCTGCAGGGCTTTTTGTCTTGCAGGGTAAACTAATGTCCTTGCTCTGCCATAAATGCATGTACATGCATACCAAGGAAAGGAAGCTTTATGTCTGCTACACTGACACTAAAAAAGCCCTTGGTTAAATCTGCAATCGCTTCATATGTTTACCTGGACTTTGGTGTTCTATCATTGTACTAGGCAGACTGCAGAATAAATATCTCCTCACTTAAATGGTTACTAAGATTATCCCATGTTTTGAATATTGTACAGAAAATCTAGTGAGTATATTCTTCTGACACAAAGTATATTTAGTCAGTGTATATTCTGAAGTGCCAGCAATTAGTATGTCAATGCATAGAAGAATTTGAAATACTAAATATGTGCTGTAGCTTATCATTAAATAAATTACTTCAGTGACACTTGTTCAAGTTGCTTATTTCCATTGTAACTACCAGCATATGGTATATTTGGTGCAAACTAATGATATAGTTGCATTTAGAAAAAACCCTCAAGTACATTTTTTGTGTTTAATAATTTCAATGAAGGCATAGAGCAATTCACTTGTTCTTTGTATTTTGGCAGATACTATTCTTCATCATAAGAATAATTTCATTTTTCAGTTATGAGGTACACTGCTGGAATATTAATTTTTGAGTTTGTGAGATTTCTGAACAGTATTCAGAATATGTAACTATTTGGAATATAGACTGCATGCAGAAGTATAATCACTTTGAGCACTAATGATAAATTATTCTCTACTTTGGCAATGTTTTCATGTTCAGTACGTATACATCTGAGTAGTAAACTGATTAAAATGCTCCTTGCATTTGAACATTGTTAGAGATAATTTATTAAATCATACACCTGTTTTAAAATATTTTGGTAAATGGAACTTCACTTTTCTATTGCTTATTAAAGTCCAAGATATATACTGTGGGAGTGTCAACAAGCAGCACACTAGTTAATATTGCCTTGAAATTTACAATTGAATTGTGATAATACCTTTTCTTTTTTATAACTTAATAACTGAATTTTAGTTTTTGTATTAACTTAACAATTCCTTAAGGACTACATGAAATTTCAAAAAAAAATGTGTGGTTATTCATGCTGACTTTTAACTTCACATTTCTTTCTCTTCCCTGTCACCTTCCCACGCCTATAAGGATTCTGATAATAAGTTGGAGACTGGAACTATATAATGTAAGCACATGCAAAGCTAGATCACTTTCTCTAATAATTCTTGACTTATATCAAGGTAAGCTTTTGGCACATCTCAAGATCAGTTAGCTACTTGTAATAAGATTGTTTCAGAAAAAAGAGTGCTTTTGAAAAGGTTTTTGTTCCTCTCTTTCCATGAAAGCCTAACTTTTTATCTAGTTTCCTGTGCAGTCATACTGCTGTGAATCTGTCTCTGTGTTTCCCACTTAATAACTCCTGAACAGGCTTATCAGCTTCAAACACTTTTGACAGGGAAAAGGATAGTGAGGAAAGGGTGCTTGATTTCTCAAATATAATTAAAATCCCTGAAATTTCATCAAAGTTGGTGGCTGGGAAAAGGAAAAGAAATCCTATTAGTATTCCCACTGAGGGACAGTGCAGTCTGAGCCCACACTTCTCTACACACTGAAAAAAATCCATGCAGGTGAGTGTCATTACAAACTATAGAAGAAAGCTTCAGCTGGAGCTTTCTACTTAGAAAGTCAATCAAACTTAAGACACAAATCAGTAGGAAAAAAAATCTTCATTATTTTCCAGTGTTCATAGACCTGCTTGTCAGTAAAGGAAAGATTCACCTCACCTCACTTTTCCATTCTACAGCATCGGTATCTTTATTTCCCCACCAAGCTCTCATTGTAATCAATGGAGAGGAATAACTATTGAAAGGTGATTAATTTCATCCTAACACAAACAACTAATACAAGTCAAACAAATTCTGTCCTCGACAGGCCGGTAGCTCAGATGTAGACTTGTACAGGTATGTCCCACAACATATGTTCTTTTCTCACATATACATGGATTGCCTTCGTAAGGACAGCTGTGGTGAAACGGGCAGGAGAGGGTGTGGAGTGGTCTTTATTACAGATAGCATCAAAAGACAAAACAAAAATAAATGGGGAGTGGCAGGGTGGCATTCAACTTTAGGGAGATGCAGGGAGAAATGTTTAACATGCACGGACTATAGCCAAAAGCTTCTGTATAAAGAAACTGATGCCATTGCAGTGATGATTTAGCGAGAGTGTTAATTAGAGTTAAACATAAACTGATCATTGTGCCTTTGGATTTTAAAGAAATAAGTAACTGTCAGTCACCCTACTACTCCCTGACACAAGAGCACAGTCATATGAGTCCAGGTGTGACTCGTGATTTTGAGAGTGGACTGAAAATCTCCTTTCTTACTTCAGTCTGGATGACCTTTCCCAGCTAGAGAACCACATCTCGCAGTCCTCTTGAGGGTCCTGCCTGGTTATTGCCACCACTGACCTTTCTAACTACGGGAAGATCGAGTATTTTATGGGAAGGTGTGAGGCCACCACTGCTTTCAGTAAGGGGCAGAGTATGAGCTGTATGAGCAGGAACAACGGGGTTTGAGCTTGTAAAGAGCTGGGTGGAAGATAGTGCTGTTCTGACAAAGGGTGTCTTAAGCTGTGGATAAGTGAGTTGGTGGGAGAAGGGAGGAAGAGAAGTTGGAGAAGGGAACAAGTTCAGCCAAATAGAAGTGATTGTAGGTAGAGAAGAATCAGTGAAATTCTTGCTCATTTCCATGCTTTTCGTAATTTGACTTGGAGTGATAAAAAGCTAAACTGTCTTAACTCAGCTTCTGTTTTAATTCCACCTGGGAGTTGATATAAAATTCACATACAGTTGTTTATATTGAACAAGACATATTTGAATTCTCACATGTGTAATGTCCTATGTGCTAGTATAACTAGTTTTTGTTATAAAAAGAAAATCCCACTTTGTGCAGCTTCATATAGTTATTACATCGTGCCAAGTTTATAGATAATTACAACATGCTCAATTTGGTTAGACAGTCACTATAGTTGCTGAACAAGAGTCTTATTCAAAGATTATTGAAATTTGAAAGTGATTTTCTAATTAAATATGGTACTTTAACAATTACCAGTATTAGTCAGAAAGTGCTGGGTTGAGAATATTTGCTTGGAGAAATTCTGCATCTCTAAACATTGTTTTGAAAAACAATTTGCAAGAGATCCAAACACAAAGGTAGCTTAAATGGCAGGAAGAGACATGAAGTCTGGAATTTGGAATTATTACATTTGGAATTATACCAGAATCATAGTTTTATATGGCATTTCATTTTATCAAATAAATTGATATTTTTAATAGAACTAGCAAGGTGATTTTCCCTCTCTTACTAAATAATGTGTCAAACAGACTATCCTGGTGTCTCCCAACATGATCAGAAGAAAGGAGGATTTTGTGTTTACGTTATTTTTATTATAATGCATTTAAAATTAGAACTGCTCAAAGGAAGTTTGATGGTTTAGTTTTCATGGAATAGTAAATAGTTTTTTATTTTCTCATGTAAATTAGACGTTATTTCTCACACAAAAGATGTGGCAGTATTTACTACATTCTTTGCTTTTTTATTGCTTGAAATTAGCAGTGATTTTTGATAACTTGAAAAAATTATCTTCCTGATTTTATTTACACATTGTATTTAATGCAATATTGCATTAATTTAAACAGCACTAATAAACCACTTGAATGATAACTTTCTGGACAACACTTGCCATTGTTCAACTTCAGTGAGGGTTACTTAAATAGGGGCAGTCTGAAGTTTGAAGCAGATATGTAGCAGTTCAATAGGCTAAAATGGTAATAGTTACTATGGTGGTTATGTGATGACACTAATTTTATACTGATAGTGAATAAAATATGCTTTTTTTGAGAAAGGACAAAACCTATTCCTGAAAAATAAATAAGGTTTTGGGGGGGGTGGGTGTTGGGTTTTTTGCTTGTTTCTTTGTCTTTTGGCTAGGAATCAATTTTATTCCACTTGCCTTGAAAAAGCCTAATAAAGAATTCATCCTAGGAAAGTTTCAAATGGAATTCTGTTGTTTTTTGTTTTTTTTTTCTTTTATAGTACTGTGTTACATATATTACTAAATAGTTTTTAAAAAACATGTTTGTTTTTTTTTTCTTCTGGGTTCATTTGTTATTAAGCCTTTTTTTTACTGTTTGCTGGTAATGAAGGCTGAACAAAAACTGTTAGATGCTGAAAATTATGGCATCCATACATGTAAATTGTTTACCTAGTACTATGCAAATTATCTAAAGAATAGACTTTCTAAAGACGAAGAGAGAAAAATCCTATATTATTCCAGTCAAGCAATGTTCATATTCCATTTCTAGCACTGTAAGGATATTAATGCCAAGCTTTTGCTTAAGATTTTGTTTCATAATACTACAGCTGAAATGCATCAGAATGCATCACTGTACCTTCTGTTTCTAAGACAGGAAATAGAAAGTCTATTGACCTTAGCTGAAAATGCCAAATTCAGAGAAGTGAACTAAAATGGAAAATGTCTTAAACATACCTGAAACAATTATCATGATATTTTAGGAAGATAATAATGTGATTTTGTGGTGGGACTTAGGGATGGTTCAGATTCACTTGACACTTAAAACAACCATTGGTTGTCCAAACTGTTCAAGAGAAAATTAAACAACTAAAACAATAAAGCAGGAAGACTGGGGGGCAGGTAGCCTTGGTGTAAATGGTTGGCCCAGACCATCTGGTTGCCTGCATGACTCACCTGCTGGGGAACTTCCATGACGCTCCCGTGTCATGTCATGAGGTAAGTGTAGGCCCATGAAGCAATGCGCAGGTGGGTCACTGGTGCACGCTTGCATTCCTGTAGCAGCTATGCAGCTCTTCCACTGCAGAGGTGGAGATGGGAAGAGGGAGGCAGAAGTTAGTGAAACAACCAGCTTAGTTTTCACCCACTTGTTGAAAATACAAAGATAGTAAAATATCTTCATAATTTTAAAAAATCTAATAAGTTTAATCCTGCTTTCCCCTCATTTCAGTCACTTTGTAATCCTTATGCTCAGTGCAGGTCTGAGTAACACTCATGATGATGTGGGTTAGGTGACAACACTGGGACTAATGTGGTCTTTCTCAAAGAAACTTCTGAAAATATAGTGCACTTTTAAGAGTTGAGAACCAGAGTTTCTCAAGCTCTGACCTTTCAATTTGAAGCACCTTAAGGGTTATCTGCCATCAATAACAACTAGACAGTGAACTCCAGTTGATGTTTCTGATTGACTTGCAACACCTGTGAACTGGTTATGTACTTAGCCCACGTTGAAACATCCTGCAAGTGGTACTTATCTGCCTCTCTATACTAAACTTTTTCTATCTTGTCCATTTATTAGGTCTTCTCTTTCACCTCATAAGAAATGTTGGTATATATCTGTGACGGTCTGGAGGGATATATTTGTATAGTATTTATTGCTATAATGACTTTTATATGGGAGCTTTAACATGCTGAGGAACTGATGCGCTTAGATTAGGATTCACTTTAATCGTAGTTTGCTAGTATACTTAAAATTAAAGTTAAAGGAAAACTAAAGCCTCTCAAATGTTTTAAAATCTAAACATTTTTCAGTATATTTATGCCTTTTTTCTGAATTTTACTTCATTTTAACATTCTTAGCAGAGCCCTTTGTGATAGGACAAGGGGTAATGGTTTTAAACTAAAAGAGGGTAGGTTTAGACCAGATAGAAGGAAGAAATTTTTCACAGTGAGGGTGATGAAACACTGGAACAGGTTGCACAGAGAGATGGTAGATGCCCCATTCCTGGAAACATTCAAGGTCAGGTTGGATGGGGCTCTGAGCCCTGCTCTAGTTGATGATGTCCCCACTCGTTGCATTTGGGCTGGACTAGATGACCTTTAAAGGTCACTTCCAACCCGAAGTATTCTATGATTCTATGATTATACAGCAGAGATGGCTTGGCAGCTTCCAGCTGCCCCCTTATTTGCCTTTGGTTTGCATTTTGTGGCGGGGTGGAGAGCAGCCTCCAAGTGCATCCTGCTGGAATGAAGATCTCCACTCTCTGCTCTTGTCTTAGAATAGGTGGCCTAAAGCACAGGGTTTGTGGTGGAAAATTTACTGGTCTTACATCATCAATAACCTTTTATCAGGAGGCATCTTTTGAGTTCATAATGAAAAATAATCATTAGTGCACAGGAAACATCTTTCTACTTTTTAATTCAAAATGGAATTCCATTGCTCCTTTGTCCTGGTAAACTGCTGTACATGATTTCTCTATCATCACATTATATGACACATGAATGGGAGTCTCAAAGCAGAGAGAAAGATGAGAGGGGAACAGGATGGAACATATTCTTTCCTATGTTACATCTGGCTTTTTAGCAAATTAGAATAGTTCAGCATGCTCTGTTGAAATTATTAAAGATTTGACTTATTAATCTCTGCTGTAAAATGTAATTTTCATTTTCTCTCGTGCTTTAATCAAAATAAAAGAGGACATTGGGGAAAAAAAAGAAACTCAGAGAAGTGCCCCAAGATACCCGTTGTGAGGGTTGGGATTAACAACATTAACGGAAATAACATTTAGGCAACTTCCATTCCTGAATCTTCACTGAGAAAAAGCAAGATAATTCAGAATAAGTAAAGGTCATTTAATCTGAAACATTTTTGAACTAAAATAAATCACAGTTAATTTCTGCCATATCCATTATCTTTCATTTGTTTAGACCATGTAGAAAAATAATGTAATCTAAAAATTTTTTGTAGATAGTTTGTTTCAAAAATAGACAAAACACTTTATGAGAAACGAGAAATACATATGAGCTATTTTATGAGCTATATAAAGGTATTTTAACTAAAATGTGGCTAAGCCTCAAATTTGCTTTTTGCAAAGCAAAAAGCATATAATCATACAAAAGTGAGTTTACAATATGTTAAATGTTTCATGACATACAGAAACACTAACTGTAAACATTGCAAAACCTATTTCAGTGTCCTAATGCATTCATTTTTTCACAGTGACTCTCACTAGTTTTGTGTAAAACTGTCTCCTTAGTAGAATATTTGCATCAGAACCATTCGAACCATTCATGAGAACAATTCACTGCCAGGAATACTGAGGTTTGTACTCACAATCAGTACATGAGTCTCTTAAAGACCTGCCAGAGACGACATACTTCATTGATTTTCTCTTCTAGTCATCCATGATGATTTTAATCTTAAGCTCAGAATCACAACTATGCCTCATTACACAGATGTGTGGGAGAGGAATAAGTATGGTTTTCCCCAGGACCTGAATCAACATCATATATTTGCATTTCTTAGGTTTTAGAATGGCGTGAAGCTTTCATAACAAAACCAGAAGCAACAAATTGAGGACTAAACTTATTTTGGGGTCTTTCTGGAGGATGTGGAGAGCAAATATATTGCTAATATACAACGATATGTCCAAGGGAAGTTGTGAGAAACTCAAAAAGCAGATCATCTTGGATCTTTATGCCACACTTTATCATGGCATGTCCTGTTGCAGTAGGCAGGAAGGGAATTTGCCTGTCTATATACAACATGTTCTTCTAATAGTGAATGGAAAGTCTACTCTGCCTCTAGGACTTTCATATTTAAGCACAGAATAATGGATCATTAGGGACTCAGAGAGTCTTGGCAATAAAAAGTTTAATTTTATCATTATAGATTAGAAACTCACATGAATTGAAACTATTTAAACTAAAATTACCAGTAGAATTTGCTAGAAGGTGTGCAAATTTAAGTTTGCAGAATTTATCTCAGCTCTGGTAAATGTAGTGGTAAGCAATTTGTCTAGCTGCACATTGTCACTAACAATAAACACTATGTTTGCAATGCTTTGGTCTCTTTGAAGCACAAATGTTAGAAACAAAATCAAGTATGTTACATTGCAAAACTGAGAAAAATCATCCGACTAAAGACAGAGCTAAAATTCAGTCTGTGACATATTCCTTTTTGCCAAGATACAGCATATAATATCCGTTGTTTTCAAATAGTCATAACAACACTGCCTGGCAAAGAATGGAGTTATTGCTTTGATGAAACTTCTATAGTTTTGACAGCTCTCTTTGGAGCTTTAACATTATATACTGTACGTTTCTTGGCTGAAGGTTGGTTGGTGCAAACCTTCTCAGGAAAAGGATGAGCCTGATGTATTCAAACATGGTTGGTTCACTTCAGATATCGGTGGTCAGGTAGAAAGCAAGCCGTGTTAATTTGGGGCAATCTTGTGAGTTGCTTTGGGTAATGGTATCATTCATGTCAAGTGTAACTACGTTCTTACTTGAAGCTGCAATTTGCCTGTTGGAGACTCTGACAGGTGCTCCATGCCACAGGGCAGATGGAGAAAAGCCAAAACTTCTATGGGTGAAGCAAAGATGTGTATGCAGGGGAATCATACTGTCATACCATCATATTGGTTCTCCTGCCCTTGGATATCTTCCAAAAGAGACTACAGATGAGATATCGGGAGTCACTTGATTTGTCTGTTTGACTCCTGATCCAGCAAAACGCTTAAATGAGGATGCAGTTATTCCTATGCTTAAACAAGTAATTGAATTTTATTTTTCGTGCCACTGGCTTTGTGCATGTCTCTCTCTATAATAGTATCTCACCGAGGCCTAACCTATAGACCCAGGTAATCTGGATTTGAGCACGCTGTATAAATTTAGTAACAAGCATCCCAACATGTGCAAAGGTCTGAATCTAGCTTCTTTTATATCCAGTGACAGCAATGAGCTTCACTAACATTCTCTTTCTCATTTAAATGTGGTGTATTTATGTTGGCCATGGGACCTTAAGACTAAATGTGGAAAGTTACCGGTTTTTCCCCCTTTGTCACCTAGATACAAGGCTTTGAACGCCTTGTACACATTGAGACATTTTTAAGATGAATTTGTTCCTTTAAAGATATATTAGAATCACAAAGATAGTGGGAAAAATAACTTCCACAAATTTATCAGTTTTATGTTGCTTTTCCCCAGTAAAATGTCACTGTTAGTTCTGTCTGTGTTTGCAGGTTTTTTTCTGTACTTGAGCTCTGTTCTTTCGTGGCCGTGTGCAGGACTTCACCATTTCCTATTGGAGCTGGATGTTTAGTTCATATAAAAAAGATTAGACACTGTTGTCATCAAATAACTAGTGTCTTGCTGATTTTTTTAAATAATCAATTATCCTATTTTTTTTTACGAAAATGGATGTGTTTTTCTGTCGGAGTGGGAAGGTGAAACCGGAGTAAT
>NW_010549698.1:0-423 GCF_000687285.1 Phaethon lepturus
GAGCCAGATAGAGGGAAATGGAAAGAATTTTAAAAAGCAACTGAGTACAAGAAACATAGGCAAGAATTAAAATATAGGGACAGGGAGATGGACAGAGGACAACATAGAAAGAAAATTAAAATATCGATGGGGTACAAGAAACACAGGAATATTTAAAAAAGGGACAAGGAGACGGATAAAAAGAACCATAATAAAACTTTAAAAGCAATGGGGTACGAGAAACACAGGAAATAATTAAAAAATAGGGACAGGGAGATGTACAGAAGGAAACAGAGGAAAACTTTTTTTAAGCAGTGGAGTACAGGACAGAGTGAAGAATTTAAAAAGAGACAGGGTGCCAGAGAGAGGGAACTGTAGAATGAGAAATTAAAATGCAACAGGGTACAAGAAGTACAGGAAAGCATTAAAAAAATGGAGAGAGGG
>NW_010549699.1:0-13079 GCF_000687285.1 Phaethon lepturus
CTGCTCCTTTGTTTCATTGAATTTGTGAATGAAGCTCTGGGTTGGGTCACGCCCGCCAATCCCAACTCTCTTTGGCGCTCACCCAGTGAAAAGTAGGAGTAGCTTTAGCCTTCGGGACCAATCAGATCGCACTACTCTGGTATTCATTCAAGGACGGAGCTCCCATTCATAAAAAAACCCCTCCCGAAGTTCATTCAGGAAAGGCTGCAAAGGCGCTCCAACTATGCCTACTGTGCATGGCAGCAGTATGCTTAGCCTGCACTTTCAGACTCCCACCCAGCATGGCACACGACCAGGCCTGCCCGTTCTCAGGCACACTGCAGTCATTTTAAAACAGCCTTCAAGTATGCTGAGTTCTGTTCTGGGGAAGTTCTTTAAGTTTCAACAAGATTTGGAAAAAATCCCACTTATGCATCTGGAGTAAAAATAATTAAAGCCCTGGCTACCAAAATCAGTTTTACCCTTACAAATATGAAGGGACAGGAACATAAAATAACAAAATCTAGTCCTGGGACTTGCACACCAAAAAATTAGGTTTGCATGCTTTTGTGCATACCAGGTGCTGTCTTCTGTGCCATATGCATGCATCCTGTTATTTTTACAAATTTCTCTTTTAAAATTCCATGATCATATTTAACATTTATTGATCCTATTTATCCTACAAAAAAAAATATCAGTAACGGTTGGGACCCAGTGACAATAAGATAATTATTCATGGAATGCCATCTCCTGGAAGAGAAGTGAATACTCAAGAGAAAAAGATGGAAAGTTATTCCTAAGGCTAAATGGAAACGGTACATCTTTGACATGTTTCCTCTACAGCTAACACTATGATCACTGACCAATGTGATGTATTGATATGCTTACTATGAAAGGGGTATCTGTTATGCAGAATAACATGTTTAAGTATCTAGTCAATATATATCTTGACCTTTCTGCTAGCAGGCTACAGCTCTACTGTTCCCAGGATCCCACTCTGTCAGGAAACCTGACTGAAACACAGTTCTGACCTGTCTATGGGAGCAAAATGAAAACATGCTAGCTGTCAGGAAGTTTACATTCAGCAACTGCTCCCCCATCCCCAAATACTGTAGACACATGGCTAAATGCAGCACTGAAATTTAAACTTACTGTGGTTTGAGAAGATCATTGAAGCATATGAGTTAGTCTTCTGAATTTTGAGTTTTACTGAATTTGTTTCTGTTCCATATATTTTGTAACAATCTATTCAGGCTGTTAATTTTGATCTAGTTTTATCGGAGAACTGGAGGAGCATATTTCTCATGGTTAGATTGTTATTAGGCACTTTATACTTTAAATGTCTTACAAAGTTTAAGTGCCAACAGATACTCATGCTTTGCACTTTTCCATATACATATCATAGTAAAATGGCAGTTTGACTCTCAGTTATTAGTGCTACGTTTCCTGGTTAAGAGATAATGGAACCTTTGGTACTTTGGTACTAATTTCCCATCCAACTGGCAGTAATGGAACTGCTGATGTAGGAGGAGCCATAGGTATCAGCACAGTTGCCTTTTCACTTCCCTGTCACTGTGAAGAGGGACTACAGACTAGAGACTCTCTAGAGAACAAATGTTATGAGGGAACTGGGGTTGTTCAGCTTGGAGAAAAGGAGACTGAGGGGAGACTTTATGGCTCTCTACAACTACCTGTAAGGAGGTTGTAATGAGGTGGATGTCATTCTCTTTTCCCAAGTAACAAGTGAGAGGAAATGGTCTCAAGTTGCACCAGGGAGCGTTTAGATTGGATATTAGGAAAAAATTTCTTCACTGGAAGCATTGTCAAGCATTGGAACAGGCTGCCCAGGGAAGTGGTTCAGTCACCATGCCTGGAGGTATTTAAAAGATGTGTCGCTGTGACACTTAGGGACATGGTTTAGTGGTGGACTTGGCAGTGTTAGGTTTACAGCCGGACTCTATCTTAAAGGTCTTTTCCAACCTAAATGATTTATGATTCCTAGTCAATATGGTCACTACAGTTCATGAGTGCCTATGTGTGAACGAAAAAGCAGAAGGGCACAGCATAGATATGAGCTACAGTGGCTGACTGCGTGCATTTGACAAAGCGAAGTCATCATTTGTACTAACCAGGCAGTAATGCTATTTTATTTTTTGCTGTGACTGAGATGTGTTGCCAGTACTATCAATGATTTTTTCCATTTGTTTGAATTAAATTAAGATCAGCTCATCCCCATTGTATTGGGACCCTTCTGCAATGTGAATGTGTATATATGTTTACATATCTGTGTGTATTTATGTCTGTGCATACCTATGTAGGATACCTAAAATTTTCTTGACATCCATAAAAGTACTTTACAGAAGACGAACTACATAAAAGGGTTTTTTTGAGGGCTGCACAGAGGCAGGATCTGGGACAAACTTTGCAGGATTTTCATTGCTTTTGAGCCTGTAAAAAATGCCATACAGCCTAATTAGAAGGATGGTATTAATTAGGGCTAGACATACTGGCCACTGAAGGGAAAATCACTGAGAACTTGGGGCTTCCAGATCAAGCCATGTTATTATATGTTATTGTAGCTTTTTTTGCCTTTCAAACCCAAAATCCTAGAGGAGATTCATGTTTTAGCATCTTTTATTTGTCAAAGCAATTTACTAGCAGTAAAAAGCTAGAAAGCTTGAATCTCAATGCCAAGAATGCTAGAAAGCAAACATGCATGGAACTAAATTGCTAAATTTATCATTTAAAGTACCTCATGATTTTGAGTCAATTTCAAGAGATTTAGGGTAAGAAGTTTTTAGTTTCAATTAGCTGCATTTGACATTAATATAAACTGATATATTGTTCCTTTTGTCTCTAGGAAACATTCTGACTCCACTGAGTAGGTTTCAGTAGGCCATTCCTGGGTTCCAGTATCCAGGCAGTAATTAGTGATAAAGAGATAAGAAGCATGAAATTCACCTAAATGGAAGAATATTTTTCCTTCACTGGTCTGGGCAACTTAGTCTGGTTATTTGACACATTTCACTTACATTACAAGCTCTTAGGCTGGAAACCAAAAGCACATAGTATGGCACCTTAAAAGCAAAGAAACCTTTAAGCAACAGTACAAAAGCTGCAGTAAGAGAATGGGGCAGTCATTATGGCACAGCTGATCTTGATGGTGAGTTAAGTATCACAAGGTGAAACTGATGCTACTGATCACGAGTAAGGCCAGTCTCTGATTTATCCCTTGATGACAAAAATGGCCTTGGGCTGTGAATCATGCTTTAAATAAGTTTGCTTCTCCTCTTACTTCTTCTTGTGTTCTGTGCTCTCCTTGGTGATCTGTGTGGATCCTTCCTTCTGTTTTCATAAAATTGTAGTAGTAAAAATGGTGTTGGTTAATAATTTGGAGGATGCAGAACTTACAACGAGGGCAGCAGGGAAGGCTTGGATTCCTGGGAAAGCTGGTGACTTCATATTGGGAAATATTCAGGATGGGCAAAAGGTCAGTAGAAGTTACAAATAACAAATTATGTATCTTTCTTGCTTGCTAGTTTCTCCTCTGTTCCTTATGTGCTTGTTGTACAAATATGTCACATGTTTTTGAAGGTTGACTAATCAGATGTGGAATATGAGTCTGGATTTTCTCTTTGCAGGTTCAGCAATTAACATTCAGGGTTAATTACCTTCTTTTTTTATTAAAGTATAGACTGTGCAAAGTGTTCAGAAGTGATATACAAACCAGAGGCAAACTAATTCTTGTTTATGAAGTATTAGCAATATATTTATTCCAACATTGCAATCCATACTGCCGGAGATGTTTCTTCTCTGGGCTTACAGCTTATTTTTCTTAGTTACCAGTTGAATTCTGTGCCTAATCCCCCTCCCCCTCCTGTGTCCACCCCTGTGATTTAACTATTTCCATCTATTGTACTGGTTTGAGAAAACCCAATCCTAAGATTCATATGCATCCCCTGCAGTCTGTACCAGCTATGGTTAGTGCAATGTAAAACTCCCAGTGATACATCCTGACACAAACAGGAACAAATAGCAAATGTCTTAGAAAGTGACAAACTGAAAGCTGAAAAAATTCTCTGTACTGTAGAATGGAGCATAAATAGACTTTCACTTTTATAAAAATAATAAAGAAACAGCTGGATGAAGAGCTCAGGTTTCTTAACATCAGGCATTGAAACGGGCCCAACTGCTCTTCAGTAGCCTGTTGTTCCCTGGACAAGAACATCATGAATAAGGTGCTGAATCTACTCATGACATCAGCTATCTTTGCCCAGTAAGGTGATGCAATACCTGAGAAAACACAGAAATCCTGATAGTGGAAACAGCTGCCAAATAGTTGTGTGTGGTTCCAACTCAACCTCAATAATGACAGCATACAAAGAAGAGGTTAGGGAGAAGGAGCATGTTCCCTGAGCTGTCCTAATCCTCTTCTCTCAGTCACTCCTTCTCTGTCTCTTGCTGTCTGGCATGTGGCAGAAAACACCAAGCTGGTCTCTTACACTGTAGAGAAGCAAAATACAAGAGACGGATAACTGAAGGAAGCATCATTTAAAGACTGACCCTAGAGGGAACATCTCTGCTTCTGTTTTGATGAACAGTCCAACATACAGTCATTACATGTGCAGATTCTCTTGCTTGTTGTTTCACTAGGGGAAAATACCTTCTCTGTGTTTCTAGCTACTTTTCTCCTGCAGCACACGTGATAGTGGCCTGCACTTTGACATGAAAAGGCTGAAAGTCAACCCTTGCAACCTATTAATCACAGCTTTGTTGCATTCTACTGTCACTGCAGCAGCCTCTTGTTAATGCTGTTCAAGCTATGGAAGTTTGAGCTATGCAGCTGATGAGTCTGTAGGCAAAGACATTTTGCCTCTGGAACATGTGTCATCTTCCATCCAGTCTGATAAAGTGACTCAGGCCAGAACCCTAATGACTGTTTTCCAAATCAACATATTCAGTAAGGGACTGGTACAAGAGTGTTGTGGAGCTTAGTAGCTAATCACCTGACTACAGTGGGGTGGTGTACAGAAACAGAAAATGTGAGTTTTCACTCAGTAACATGTGGACTACTCTGCAATCCGCTTCCTAATGTGTCCAATACTCAGCATTTTCAGGTATTATATCTGTTATCAATGATCTGGTTTAGTAATGTGAATTATTTTATATCCTTGAACTAATTTTTTTTGTTTTGGCAGATTAAGATGAAAAGATATTAATTCTCTTCAACTACTGAAGTTAGTCTCCTTCTATCAACACAATTGAATTTTAACAATGCTATCAGATAATTGCTTATAAAGTTATGTACAGAGATTAGGAGTATTGTCAGTTGGCAAAGTCACAAGCTACTCTTGGTCCTTTTATTTTGCAAACTCTGACATTAAAATTAGCTCATTGGAATGAGTAAAAGAAAAAATGTTATCCAACTTCCAAGAAGGAGGGGCAGTGTCCTCCTTGAGACAAAAAATGAAGCAAAGAAAGGCTGTGCTCAGTGAAGCCCAAAACTGGATCTGGCATAATCAGTCTGTATTCCTAGAAACAGGGTGGGTATAACTGGCAGAAGACTAGGGAAGCCTAAATTGCAGACATGGGTTATTGATCAATGTTGAAAAACACAGTATATCTTCCTGCTAGAAATTTCTCTTTCTCAAGTCTGAATATGTAAGTTGCAAAGATTACTTTTGTTGACGCTTTCTGTAATCTGCAAGAGGATTGCATACTTACCATACTCTGCAAGAGTATGGTAAGTGTGAGTTAGTTACGTACAATTTGAATTTCCCATTTTTATTTCAAGATGATGTATAGGGGCGATATGACAGGAGATTTTCACTAACCCATAGAACTTTGCTTATGAGACTTGCCATGCTTTTCATCTCTAGGTGACTTTCTACAGTGAAGATAGTCCCAATGTGCAAGGAAGGGTCTGGGTAAGTTTCTTGCACCTTTGTGGCTGTATGAGACACAGCACAGAGACTCCAGAGAAAGCAGTTTTCTATAAGGTTTTGTGAATAAAATGACCTTTTTAGGTATTCATGCCAGCTACTTTTTGTAATGTTCTGAATGAGAGGAGACAGTTCAGGCACTGTGTCTGCAGGAAGGAAGCAATTAAATTATTAGCACTTTGAGAAATTAAATGATGTAAGTTATGGCAGAATAAGTTTAGCAAAATGTTATAATGTAAGAAAACAACTTAAAATATAAAGGTTGGGTGGCTTCTTTATTGTGATAGAGTGAGCAGTTAATTGATTGTCATATTGCTATAATGTACCAGGGCTGTTGTGAGAGCAAACAGAGAAATATCTGCTCAGGATGTATGGCCATGAAGTGCAGAGACAGGGACATATCTTCTAGGGAAATGGGTGTGAGCAGCAGTTTGCTACCCTCAGTTCTTTTTCCCTGTATCCTGTGAAAAGACATGAAGTACAGAGAAAAAAAACCCCTATTATTCTCTTTAGCTTCCAAGGCCTGATGTTGCAAGATTATGCTTAACTCTCATCATGACAGTGATGTGGGGGAAGTAGAAGCATTTTGGAATTGGATCCCAAAACTGGGAGAAGCACAAAGGTTGCTCTATCAGCACTGGCAACAGAGCCGTGCAGCTTTGTACTAGCCCTGCCACCAGCATCCTGTTCCTTTCTGAGAGTGCTCGTGAAGCTGCAAATCCTCCTGGGCTGTCAGATGTTTTGTGAAAGAAGCTGAAAGAAAATTATATCCTTTCCTATAAGCCCCTTGCACTTCATTTGGTGCAAAGAGGAGCATGTAGTTTCTGGTCAGGAAAGCAGGTGTATTAGAGGAAAGGAAATTAAGCTAGAAGTAGCAAGTTGCAAATCACTTGTATTGTTGCTCTGAAGAATCAGCTGCTTAAAAATCTTTGAAGATAACTCTGTGCCTCCTGGTACTGATAGACTTTTACACTACGCACAGGCAGTACCACCTCTTCTCCTTCATCTTTTAGTATGGCTTGTACCTTTGCTGTGACTGCTCGGGTCCTGCCCTGCACCTTCATGAAGGTCAGAAACAAAATGAAATAATCTAAACTAGTATCAGGTGACAGATGGCATACCTCAGGGTAGATCAGGAGTATGTGTTGCCACAGGCAACTCACCAGTCTGTCTCTGGGGCTGGGAGGAGCACTGGGGCTGGGCACTGACAGGGAGGAGTTGTGCTTGCATCTCCACCGCTGTCTGGATCTGGGTGAGCCCTCTCAACTTCTGTGCCTCAGTTTTATATCTGCAGAGGGGCAAGGTATTTGTATAGTTAATGGATGCTGGAGATGCATTATTAATTAGTGCTTTCAGAGTACTGAAGTTGACCAGAAAGAGAGGATTGGGATAAATTCTGTTGCAATGAAGGTTAGAATGATTATAATCAGAGTAATTGTGCTCTTCGAAGTTTGGCATGTTCATTGCTCTAAGTGCAGAAATCATAACTTCTTCCTAAATGTCTACATGTTACCACTTAAAACAAAGGCACTGAAAGGCATATGCAGGTGAAAGACATGCAGAGGCCATCACTCTGCAAAGTGTTGTGGATTTGGGAAAATTCTGGAAGGCTGGAAGAGTCACCCAGCTTGAGCAACATGAAGAATATGATGCTGAGAAAAGCTTGGAGGAGCTTAGAGCATGGAGGCCACACTATTCAGTTGTAAGGCATTTGAAGAAATGCCTGCCTGGATTTCCAATCTGTGCTTCTAACAGACATGACCTTAAGATTCCCAACCTTTCTTTCATATGGGATAAGGCAACAGAATGAAGCATTAAAAGTCAAGACTACAAGGAGAGTAGTCAGGTCTGCAAGCTCTGCTCTCTTTCCCTCTCTTTGCTCTACCCTTCAGTTTTCACTGCAATAACAATAATAATAACAATGGTAATAATGATTCTTCCCTAAAGCACTCTGCTCAGTTTTGTCTTGAAAGTGATGATCTCCTGGCTTCATCTGTTCTTGTGATGCCAGCTGGTATGCAGCTCTTCAGTTGGGTAATATTCGTGTGACTGCAGGGATGACCAGAGGTAAACACAGAGACACAACTGGAATAAGGTGCCACATGCAACAAGTAGGGGATTTTGTCAGCAACACTTGGCCATGCAGCTGACTTGCTGTACTGAAATGAAAAAGGACTAAAGCAACTGAGGTAGTAAGGAGCCAAAGAAGGTGCTAGTAATTGCCAAGCACTCAATCAAGGCAGGAGAGAGGAACCCAGACTTCACTTGTAGATGTACAGAGCCAGAGTGCCAAAGCAAGACACAGAGCTGTTAGCAGGTACTAGTAACATCCCATTATGGCTGAGGTAACCACCAATAAAACCTAATCGATGAAATCCCTTTTAAGTTGGTTGGATCAGTGACCCAGAAAATAGCTCCCCTGCAGAAAAGGAAATGATAGTCTATAAAGTGAGAAGTCAATGGGAAAAATCTATTAAAGCAAGTGAGCTATAAGGAGACCTTTGGTGTTAACTGAAACCTTTTGGAAAGAAGCCACAAAACTCACAGCAGACTATTAACCCTCCAAGTGCTGCCATGCTAGACAAGCCCTGCGGTAGTCCAGTAGAGGGCACTGCAGACAGCCCGGCTCCCACCGTGGTAATTCGCACAGTCGCGAGGAGATGCCTATCAAAGTGATGCAGCAGAAACGCCAGGACAACCAGTCCGGTTTTCGGCCTTAGCTGAGTTCACAAGAGGGAATTGCAGAGTACCCAACAGTGTGGGTGGTGATAATGGTGATCGCTGGTCTAGTGACAGGCTGATCTTGCAGGTCTTTGAACTAATTTCTTCCCCTGCCAAACAGTATACCTAGAATTATCACTCAGCTTTTTTTTGTACTAAAGAAATCAGCCACAAGCCCAGTAATCAGCATGGCATCTTGAGCCTAGGACAATACAGAAGATGAATCTGGTGGACCCAAGCGTGCATTATGAAGGAAAGTTTTTTTTGACACACAAATTCAAAATAACCCACTCAACAAAAGTTGAGGAAAAAATGTATTCAATTTCTCATAGGATTTTTCTTTCAGTCCCAAAAGCAGCTTTCTGTTGTCTAGCTTTAGACAGTATTGATTGTTAAGACTAGAAGATGAAAAGCAGGGTCTCTGTCTTGCTACTGCCTCTTCTCAGGAAATTGTTCTGTTATGTCAGAAACTAACCAAGGATCCAACAGACACGGGAACATAGTTAAATCACAACAAAACTAGCAAAAGCATCTTGAAAGAAGTTATTAACACAAACCTTCTGAAAATCTAATAATTCAGATTATGTTTCGCATTAAATTCCAGCTAAGCTTAATTTGGCTCAATTAACTTGTAAAATATTTTTACAAAGTGCCAGATCATCTGCCATCCCTGTTCATTACATAAAAATGAAGAGGAAATTCAGTCATGCAAAATAAGTCAGGTATCTAGGAAAATTAGTTATCCAGAGCTAGATCTTGATCAATCAATACAGCCTTTATTCTTGCATGTGAATCACAGTGAAGAAGTTAAGAACATCCATGTGGGAGTAGAAGTATCAGTCAAATCTGTTTCTACATCTTCCATTTTAAAAGTATTGGAAGCAATACAAGAAATCTGCCCCCTGGGGCACTTAGCCCCTTTTGCTTTTCACTTGCTGCCTCTGACTTTTTTTTATTACACGTAAGCAGAACATTTGGGGGGGGGAGGCGGGAAGAAGCTTGCAAGCAACAGCAGGCTGAGTGAAAAACATGTCACCTCTGCATACCCTTTTTAAAAGTGGTAAGAAAAATCCATAGAATTACAATTTGAGAAAACTTATTTTCTAAAGAAGCTGCCTTGGGACTGGAAGTTCATAGAGCTGCAGGAGCTGAGATTTTTCTTCCTGTAGTAACCATTGTGTTAAAACTCCAGCTTCTGAAAGTCTGAAAAGAGGATCCTACTTTATCAGATTTTTACCTTGTTTTCTTTATAAACTGTTTAGTCTTGGTGTTTGGCCAAGTAGGCTTGCCAGAGAGAACCTGGGGCTTAGTGAGGGGGTGTCATCCATTTACAGCAGAGCACGTTTTTTGGATGAAGTCCCTGGTGGGGTGGGGTTCATACTTCTTTGCCAGACAAACTGGTATATGGCATACTGAAAGGCTAAAGATATACAAATATAATATGTATTTTAGATGAAATTAATTTTTTATTTGCTATTTAAAAGCCATTTTAAGTCAGCATGTATGTGCCTCTCAGAACAGTCCACTCTTGGTCTTTAAGGGTTAAATAGTGTTGTCTTTTTCTGACTGTGGATATATTTATATGAGAAATCTGGGAAAATACCCTTCCTAACCCCACTGTGAGTAATGGTAAAAGACACTAGGAGATACCCCTGGCCAAGATGTGTGCCCACCCTGGAGCTGGAGGAAGGGGCAGCTCTGCACACTTTGGGGTTGTGGGGATGGTAAGGTTCCTGCGCAGCAGATGTAGAGAAACAGTCTTGTCCCACCAGATCGAAGGCCACATTCTATTGGAGCTGCAGGCCCTCATGCACCTCTGCCTGCCTGGCCAAATCTCATGTCTTCTGCTGTACTTTCTCTTCTGCGTAAAGAGCAGCAACAGTGCAAAAAATCCTCATCTCTGAACTGAATTGAAATTACTCTTTTAGTAGCCTAAAATTAAAAATAATAATCCAAATTTTTGAAATAAACCTGTGTTTTTCCTTATAATAATTTTAAGTGTAAGAATGTTTTGGGAATTACTGACAAGAAAAAACCCCACATAGATTTCCCAACCAATTCTGACAATGTTTTAAAGCACCTGCCAATTACTTCTGTTTGTCAGAGCTTTCAGTGTAAATGCATGGTGATGTACTAGCCAGATACTTTTTAGGGAATTCTGCTGTCTGGTCAGGTTGTTGCAGCACCTTTCTTCTTTTCAGAGCACTTCTCTTTGTAAGAGACTGTGATGGTCTTCTGAAAGCTGCTGAAGTTATGGAGTTCAGGGCCTGGCAAAGCCATGTGTCTAATACTAGTAACACAACAGAGCACTGGGTTGCTTTGAACTTTCACTCCATGTCCACTTCCCCATCATCCCAGGGTTTGCTTCTCCTTTGGTGTTTAATCCTTTTGCAGACTTGAGCAAAGGAAAAATACTTCTTTGGCTTTAAGAGGCTTCCAACTAAAATGGGGTTAGGGATGGTGGTTCTCATGAAATGCTGAATAATCTTGTCATATTTGCCTCTCAGAGCTGCAGTGGCCCTGACCGCTCCAGTACTGGCAGATCTCAGTCATTCAACACAGCAGCTGAGGCTCAAATGTGTCATGGTTCTCTCCGAACTTGTGGCATCCGCGGTGGTCTGAAAAGTGAAGTTACAGTATGCCTGGGTCCTAAAACAAAACTCGGTACTGTCGTTACCTCAGTGTGTCGGAGGCCTTCATGGAAAGGGGCACTGCTTTGTGCCTTATGGAGGAAGATATACACTTCAGAGCAGGGAATAAAAATCCACACCGAAACCCCTGGATCCCAGAAGCTTTTGCAGCCTGGGAGTATGTCCTTGCTCCTCTGATGCAAATCAGACAGGAGGAGGGAGTAGGTGATCCACATTCTTTTTCAATGTCTGTGTGGTAAGAAACACATCTCACCTTGGGTGCAGCAAAGGGTATACCAGTCAAGATGCTGCTTGATCTGTTGGGAGGGATAGAAAAGAGTTGTTTGGACTATTGCTCAGTCCTGTTTTGCACTCCATCTGTAGTCACCCCGGTTCATCTTCCTTTCCTTTCAGTGAAGGAACTTTGTGCCCTTTTAGTGAAGGTGTCCCTTTCAGCAAACCCTATGAATTGCAGAACCTCCTGAGCAAAGGCAACCCCCTGTGGTGCCTCCTGTTTACTCCGGCAAAGAATGAAGTGATTAATGAGGCCAGAACATATCTTTTCTCCCTGGGATCCAGAGAGACACAGCTGAATAAATACTCCATGTTATTGTGGTCTGCTTGGTTGGGAGTTAAAACTGCAGGTAGCAAAGAGCACTGCCAAATGTAGTTATTGCCACACTCTGCATCCACTGACAATCTTGCAGATGAGAACGAGTCAGGAAGATTTATAAGGATGAAGTTGTATTCCTAGCTTTTCCTGTGCTGGAACTGGAGTGCTCTGGGCTTCCGCTGGGGGCAGGGGATGACTCAGTCTTATGCTCTTCTGCTTTTTCAGCATGTGCCTTTAGATGAAGTCTCTGAGATATAGCATAGATTATTCAGTGTAGACTGTTTTTTCAATTGTCAGTCTTGTCTGCCCTTATACAGCATTTTGCACCCCTCCACAGTGACAATTCATTTTTGGGCTCATATCCCTGTGGAGTACTATGCAAAGACCCTCTTATGGCACAGGAAGGTAAAGGATTAATGTACTCTCCACTTAGCCAGGATGTGAAGGTATGTGTAAGCAAGATTGGGGTCAATAAGAAGCACAGGATCGTACAGAAAATTCTTATAACTACAGCTCCTGGACTTGCAACAATTTTTCTCTCTCCTTCTCTTCCTCTGCCTATTTTGATAGACATTAGAAGAATAGAGCTGATTCTTCTGCTTTAAAAAAAAAAGTATCTTTGGACAAAATTTTCCCATGGAAGGACTTCTGTGCTAATGAAATCTTTCTATGTCATAGTTAGGGAAGCGGTAGCATAACAATTGTGCTGATGAAATCTTTCTATTTCATAGCTAGGGAAGTGGTAACATAGAAAAAGGTGAGCATGCTGGAATAAGTTTGCTTCACTTTCTTTTTTTTTCCTGAATAACATGGGTTTGAAAACAATGAGTTCAGCTTTATTGCTTACTTTCAGGTAGACTAGCCTTCTGTATTTTCCTATGACTCCTGTCTTCTCTTCTTTTGGTGCTATTCTTGTCCAGTTCAATGTGCTCCTTGGCACTTGGAAGCTCCAGAATAATTGTGAATTTGTCTTACTAAATGGAATATCAAATTGTTTAAGCTGAGGCTAACATTATTTAACACAAAGCTATTAAACCTATGAAAGATGCTGTTCTGTATCTCGGTCAATATAGCATCTAAAGCAACATGAATGCTCATTCCATATTCTGTAGGGTTTTTTACTTTTTTTAAACAAAACACCAAAAGTGCCCAAGACAGTAGTATAATACCTGCAGTATGACATCTTATTCCTGC